>NC_092707.1:15661964-15911194 GCF_047496885.1 Scyliorhinus torazame
AAAATTAAGTGGTGAGTATTTACGAATGTTTCAGGTCACAGGGCTTTTGTGACAAAATGATTATAGCTGTCGCGTTTTAGTTTGCAAACTCTCTGACAAGCTATTTTTTAATAAATAAGCAGTGTTAAGAGCCGATGTTTTAAAATTTAGTTGTAATTGCTCTGGCTTATGTTATAGGATGAGGTAGGTGGTTTCAATTTATGAATTTGTTTTGAAATCAGGTACAACGGATCCATCTTTGAAAGAACAGAATGAAGAACAGATACGTTCACAGGCTCAGAGGCGTCTTGAGGAACAACTCAAACAGTACAGAGTGCAAAGACATCAGCAGAGAGTAAGTGTGTCTGGATACAGCAGCTAGGAGTGGATCAAGAGATCCCATCCCGCTCCTCTGTGTTCCTACTCAGTTGTGATTAGACGCAGCTTATAGTAGTTAACCTGTGCCAACTTGGCTCAGTGATGCACTCGTCAAAGTACAGAGATTGTGCGTTAAAGCTCCATTTCAGGATTTGAGCATATAATCTAGGCTGACAGTGCATTATAGAGGCAGTGCTGCGTTGTTGGAAGTGTCAGTGCAGCCTCGATGGGCCAAATGGCCTCCTGTACTGTAGGGATTCTATGATTTTCTATTCATTGAGTAGCAATATCTGAAAAACCTCATTTATGTATTTCACAGACCTAAGCCCTGTCTTGTTGGGGAGCAGCCTTTCAGAATGATGTTTCTACTTTTATCTTTCAGTCTAAGCAATCAACGCCAAAAAATCGACTCACCAGTACTTTGGACCCAGAGTTGATGTTCCATCCAGAGGTACTTCCAAGAGCTAATACCCTCGCCTTGACGAAGGAATACTCCTTTCTGAGGACCAATGTTCCACGAGGACCCAAGGTGGGAAGCCTTGGAATGCCAAATGTTTCCAAAGATGAAAAGACTTCAAGGAGTTCCAAGACCAGCAAAATCCGATCCCTTGCGGATTATAAAATGGATAGCTCCGAGGCTGTGAGTAGTATTGGAAGGTCTTCCAGTGTGGAAACATTATTCCAGAACAGGACTGGTTCATCCACATCGGTCATATCTGAAATAGGCTTTGCATCAGAAAATGGTGATAAATTAGAGGCTTCGTTACATATTGAGGACAATAACTCTGAGATAGATGAGCTGGGTGCGAGGCAAGACGAGAATGAAAGTGACAGTTCTTCATACAGCAGTATATCTACCAGTGGTATTTATGGGGCCATGCCCTCACTGGACATGAGGCAGAAAAATACATACACTGTTGATGGACACGAAATGTTATCAAATGATATGGGGCAGTTCCCTTCTATTGGGGAGGTGTTGCAAGCTGCAGCAGCCGAACACCAGAGTGAGCAGCAGGAAGTGAATGGAGCAGTGCGGAGCCGGAGGGACAGCATTTCCAGCAGGTAACTGAACCATCTATAATATGATATCCTTACAGAATTTGAAATATTGTTTTACAAGGCACATGCTGACACAAAATCTTCTGGTAAAATCAGCTGTGAATTCTAAATAGAACATAGAACATAGAACGATACAGCGCAGTACAGGCCCTTCGGCCCACGATGTTGCACCAAAACAAAAGCCATCTAACCTACACTATGCCATTATCATCCATATGTTTATCCAATAAACTTTTAAATGCCCTCAATGTTGGCGAGTTCACTACTGTAGCAGGTAGGGCATTCCACGGCCTCACTACTCTTTGCGTAAAGAACCTACCTCTGACCTCTGTCCTATATCTATTTTTTTTTTTTATAAAATATTTTATTGAAAATTTTTGGTCAACCAACACAGTACATTGTGCATCCTTTACACAATATTATAACAACACAAATGACAATGACCTATTTTATAAACAGAAAATGAATAAATAATAAATAACAAAAATGAAAACTAGCCCTAATTGGCAACTGCCTTATCACAAGTAACACTCTCCAAAAATATAATTTAACAGTCCAATATATAATTATCTGTAGCAACGACCTATACATATTATACAGTATATATTAACAACCCTGAGAGTCCTTCTGGTTCCTCCTCCCCCCCCCCCCCTCCCGATCCTGGGCTGCTGCTGCTGCCTTCTTTTTTCCATTCCATCTATCTTTCTGCGAGGTATTCGACGAACGGTTGCCACTGCCTGGTGAACCCTTGAGCCGACCTCCTTAGAACAAACTTAATCCGCTCTAACTTTATAAACCCTGCCATGTCATTTATCCAGGTCTCCACCCCTGGGGGCTTGGCTTCTTTCCACATTAGCAATATCCTGCGCCGGGCTACTAGGGGCGCAAAGGCCAAAACATCGGCCTCTCTCGCCTCCTGCACTCCCGGCTCTTGTGCAACCCCAAATATAGCCAACCCCCAGCTTGGTTCGACCCGGACCCCCACTACTTTTGAAAGCACCTTTGTCACCCCCATCCAAAACCCCTGTAGTGCCGGGCATGACCAAAACATATGGGTATGATTCGCTGGGCTTCTCGAGCACCTTGCACACCTATCCTCCCCCCCCAAAAAAATTTACTGAGCCGTGCTCCAGTCATATGCGCCCTGTGTAATACCTTAAACTGAATCAGGCTTAGCCTGGCACACGAGGACGACGAGTTTACCCTGCTTAGGGCATCTGCCCACAGCCCCTCCTCTATCTCCTCCCCCAGCTCTTCTTCCCATTTCCCTTTTAGTTCATCTAGCATAGTCTCCCCTTCGTCCCTCATTTCCCTATATATATCTGACACCTTACCATCCCCCACCCATGTCTTTGAGATCACTCTGTCCTGCACCTCTTGTGTCGGGAGCTGCGGGAATTCCCTCACCTGTTGCCTCGCAAAAGCCCTCGGTTGCATATACCTGAATGCATTCCCTTGGGGCAACCCATATTTCTCGGTCAGTGCTCCCAGACTCGCGAACTTCCCATCCACAAACAGATCTTTCAGTTGCGTTATTCCTGCTCTTTGCCACATTCCATATCCCCCATCCATTCCCCCCGGGGCAAACCTATGGTTGTTTCTTATCGGGGACCCCCCCAAGGCTCCAGTCTTTCCCCTATGCCGTCTCCACTGTCCCCAAATCTTCAGTGTAGCCACCACCACCGGGCTTGTGGTGTAGTTCCTCGGTGAGAACGGCAATGGGGCTGTCACCATAGCCTGTAGGCTAGTCCCCCTACAGGACGCCCTCTCTAATCTCTTCCACGCCGTTCCCTCCTCCTCTCCCATCCACTTACTCACCATTGAAATATTAGCGGCCCAATAATACTCACTTAGGCTCGGTAGTGCCAGCCCCCCCCCCCCCCTATCCCTGCTACGCTGTAAGAATCCCTTCCTCACTCTCGGGGTCTTCCCGGCCCACACAAAACCCATGATGCTCTTTTCAATCCTTTTAAAAAAAGCCTTTGTGATCACCACCGGGAGGCACTGAAACACAAAGAGGAATCTCGGGAGGACCACCATCTTAACCGCCTGCACCCTCCCTGCCAGTGACAGGGATACCATATCCCATCTCTTGAAATCCTCCTCCATTTGTTCCACCAACCGCGTTAAATTTAACCTATGCAATGTGCCCCAATTCTTGGCTATCTGGACCCCCAGGTAACGAAAGTCCCTTGTTACCTTCCTCAACGGTAGGTCCTCTATTTCTCTACTCTGCTCCCCTGGATGCACCACAAACAACTCACTTTTCCCCATGTTCAATTTATACCCTGAAAAATCCCCAAACTCCCCAAGTATCCGCATTATTTCTGGCATCCCCTCCGCCGGGTCTGCCACATATAGTAACAAATCGTCCGCATACAAAGATACCCGGTGTTCTTCTCCTCCTCTAAGTACCCCCCTCCACTTCTTGGAACCCCTCAACGCTATCGCCAGGGGCTCAATCGCCAGTGCAAACAATAATGGGGACAGAGGGCATCCCTGCCTTGTCCCTCTATGGAGCCGAAAATATGCAGATCCCCGTCCATTCGTGACCACGCTCGCCATCGGGGCCCTATACAACAGCTGCACCCATCTAACATACCCCTCTCCAAACCAAATCTCCTCAACACCTCCCACAAATAATCCCACTCCACTCTATCAAATGCTTTCTCGGCATCCATCGCCACTACTATCTCCGTTTCCCCCTCTGGTGGGGGCATCATCATTACCCCTAACAGCCTCCGTATATTCGTGTTCAGCTGTCTCTCCTTCACAAACCCAGTTTGGTCCTCGTGGACCACCCCCGGGACACATTCCTCTATTCTCATTGCCATTACCTTGGCCAGGATCTTGGCATCTACATTTAGGAGGGAAATAGGTCTATAGGACCTGCATTGTGGCGGGTCCTTTTCCTTCTTTAAGAGAAGCAATTTCGTTGCTTCAGACATAGTCGGGGGCAGTTGTCCCCTTTCCTTTGCCTCATTAAAGGTCCTCGTCAATACCGGGACGAGCAAGTCCACATATTTTCTATAGAATTCGACTGGGAATCCATCCGGTCCCGGGGCCTTTCCCGCCTGCATGCTCCTAATTCCTTTCATCACTTCTTCTACCTCGATCTGTGCTCCCAGTCCCACCCTTTCCTGCTCTTCCACCTTGGGAAATTCCAGCCGATCCAAAAAGCCCATCATTCTCTCCCTCCCATCCGGGGGTTGAGCTTCATATAATTTTTTATAAAATGTCTTGAACACTCCATTCACTCTCTCCGCTCCCCGCTCCATCTCTCCTTCCTCATCCCTCACTCCCCCTATTTCCCTTGCTGCTCCCCTTTTCCTCAATTGGTGTGCCAGCAACCTGCTCGCCTTCTCCCCATATTCGTACTGTACACCCTGTGCCTTCCTCCATTGTGCCTCTGCAGTGCCCGTAGTCAGCAAGTCAAATTCTACATGTAGCCTTTGCCTTTCCCTGTACAGTCCCTCCTCCAGTGCTTCCGCATATTGTCTGTCCACCCTCAAAAGTTCTTGCAGCAACCGCTCCCGTTCCTTACTCTCCTGCTTCCCTTTATGTGCCCTTATTGATATCAGCTCCCCTCTAACCACCGCCTTCAGCGCCTCCCAGACCACTCCCACCTGGACCTCCCCATTATCATTGAGTTCCAAGTACTTTTCAATGCACCCCCTCACCCTTAGACACACCCCCTCATCTGCCATTAGTCCCATGTCCATTCTCCAGGGTGGGCGCCCTCCTGTTTCCTCCCCTATCTCCAAGTCTACCCAGTGTGGAGCGTGATCCGAAATGGCTATAGCCGTATACTCCGTTCCCCTCACCTTCGGGATCAATGCCCTTCCCAGCACAAAAAAGTCTATTCGCGAGTAGACTTTATGGACATAGGAGAAAAACGAGAACTCCTTACTCCTAGGTCTGCTAAATCTCCACGGGTCTACACCTCCCATCTGCTCCATAAAAACTTTAAGTACCTTGGCTGCTGCCGGCCTCCTTCCAGTCCTAGACTTCGACCTATCCAGCCCTGGTTCCAACACCGTATTAAAATCTCCCCCCATTATCAGCTTTCCCATCTCTAGGTCCGGAATGCGTCCAAGCATCCGCCTCATAAAATTGGCATCATCCCAGTTCGGGGCATATACGTTTACCAAAACCACCGTCTCCCCCTGTAGTTTGCCACTCACCATCACGTATCTGCCCCCGTTATCCGCCACTATAGTCTTTGCCTCGAACATTACCCGCTTCCCCACTAATATAGCCACCCCCCTGTTTTTCGCATCTAGCCCCGAATGGAACACCTGCCCCACCCATCCTTTGCCTAGCCTAACCTGGTCTATCAGTTTCAGGTGCGATTCCTGTAACATAACCACATCTGCCTTAAGTTTCTTAAGGTGTGCGCGTACCCGTGCCCTCTTTATCGGCCCGTTCAGCCCTCTCTCGTTCCACGTGATCAGCCGGGTTGGGGGGCTTCCTTTCCCCCCCCCCCCCCCCTTGTCGATTAGCCATCCCCTTTTTCCAGCTCCTCACCCGGTTCCCACGCAGCTGTATCTCCCCCAGGCGGTGCCCCCCCTGCCCATCCCCTCCCATACCAGCTCCCCCCTCTCCCCAGCAGCAGCAACCCAGTAATTCCCCCCTCCCATCCCCCCGCTAGATCCCCCGCTAGCATAATTACTCCCCCCATGTTGCTCCCAGAAGTCAGCAAACTCTGGCCGACCTCGGCTTCCCCCCGTGACCTCGGCTCGCACCGTGCGACGCCCCCTCCTTCCTGCTTCTCTATTCCCGCCATGATTATCATAGCGCGGGAACCAAGCCCGCGCTTCTCCCTTGGCCCCGCCCCCAATGGCCAACGCCCCATCTCCTCCACCTCCCCTCCTCCCCCCATCACCACCTGTGGAAGAGAGAAAAGTTACCACATCGCAGGATTAAAACTCCTCTTTCCCCCCTTTTTAACCCCCCACATTCGCCCCACCACTTTGTTCAAACGTTCTTTTTAATAACCCGCTCATTCCAGTTTTTCTTCCACAATAAAAGTCCACGCTTCATCCGCCGTCTCAAAGTAGTGGTGCCTCCCTCGATATGTGACCCACAGTCTTGCCGGTTGCAGCATTCCAAATTTTATCATCTTTTTATGAAGCACCGCCTTGGCCCGATTAAAGCTCGTCCTCCGCACTCCAGTCTTGATAAACGCGGATCACCGCGTTCTCCCATTTACTGCTCCGAGTTTTCTTTGCCCATCTAAGGACCATTTCTCTATCCTTAAAACGGAGGAATCTCACCACTATGGCTCTGGGAATTTCTCCTGCTCTGTCCTCGCGCCATCACTCGGTATGCTCCCTCCACCTCCAACGGACCCGCCGGGGCCTCCGCTCCCATTAACGAGTGCAGCATCGTGCTCACATATGCCCCGACGTCCGCTCCCTCCGCACCTTCAGGAAGTCCAAGAATCCTCAAGTTGTTCCTCCTTGTGTTGTTCTCCAGTGCCTCCAACCTTTCCACACATCGTTTCTGATGTGCCTCCTGTGTCTCCGTCTTCACCACCAGGCCCTGTATGTCGTCCTCATTCTCGGCTGCCTTTGCCTTCACGACCCGAAGCTCCCGCTCCTGGGTCTTTTGTTCCTCCTTTAGCCCTTCGATCGCCTGTAGTATCGGGGTCAACAGCTCTTTCTTCATTTCCTTTTTGAGCTCTTCCACACAGCATTTCAAGAACTCTTGTTGTTCAGGGCCCCATGTTAAACTGCCACCTTCCGACGCCATCTTGGTTTTTGCTTGCCTTCCTTGCCGCTGTTCTAAAGGATCCACTGCAATCCGGCCACTTTCTCCTCCTTTTTTCATCCGTATCCAGGGGGGATTCCCTTCTGGTTTACCGCACAGTGTTTTTAGCCGTCAAAATTGCCGTTGGGGCTCCTATCAAGAGCCCAAAAGTCCGTTTCACCGGGAGCTGCCGAAACGTGCGACTCAGCTGGTCATCGCCGCACCCGGAAGTCTGTCCTATATCTATTACCCCTCAGTTTAAAGCTATGTCCCCTCGTGCCAGCCATTTCCATCCGCGGGAGAAGGCTCTCACTGTCCACCCTATCCAACCCCCTGATCATTTTGTATGCCTCTATTAAGTCTCCTCTTAACCTTCTTCTCTCCAACGAAAACAACCTCAAGTCCATCAGCCTTTCCTCATAAGATTTTCCCTCCATACCAGGCAACATCCTGGTAAATCGCCTCTGCACCCGCTCCAAAGCCTCCACGTCCTTCCGATAATGCGGTGACCAGAACTGTACGCAATACTCCAATGCGGCCGTACCAGAGTTCTGTACAGCTGCAACATGACCTCCTGACTCCGGAACTCAATCCCTCTACCCATAAAGGCCAACACTCCATAGGCCTTCTTCACAACCCTATCAACCTGGGTGGCAACTTTCAGGGATCTATGTACATGGACACCTAGATCCATCTGCTCATCCACACTTCGAAGAACTTTACCATTAGCCAAATATTCCGCATTCCTGTTATTCCTTCCAAAGTGAATCACCTCACACTTCTCTACATTAAACTCCATTTGCCACCTCTCAGCCTAGCTCTGCAGCTTATCTATGTCCCTCTGTAACCTGCTACATCCTTCCACACTATCGACAACACCACCGACTTGCATCTGCAAATTTACTCACCCACCCTTCTAGGTCATTGATAAAAATGACAAACCGCAACGGCCCCAGAACAGATCCTTGTGGTACTCCACTTGTAACTGAACTCCATTCTAACATTTCCCATCAACCACCACCCTCTGTCTTTCAGCTAGCCAATTTCTGATCCACATCTCTAAATCACCCTCAATCCCCAGCCTCTGTATTTTCTGCAATAGCCTACCGTGGGGAACCTTATCAAACGCTTTGCTGAAATCCATATACACCACATCAACTGCTCTACCCTCGTCTACCTGTTCAGTCACCTTCTCAAAGAACTCGATAAGGTTTGTGAGGCATGACCTACCCTTCACAAAGCCATGCTGACTATCCCTGATCATATTATTCCTATCTAGATGATTATAAATCTTGTCTCTTATAATCCCCTCCAAGACTTTACCCACTACAGACGTGAGGCTCACCGGTCTATAGTTGCCGGGGTTGTCTCTACTCTCCTTCTTGAACAAAGGGACCACATTTGCTATCCTCCAGTCCTCTGGCACTATTCCTGTAGCCAATGATGACATAAAAATCAAAGCCAAAGGTCCAGCAATCTCTTCCCTGGCCTCCCAGAGAATCCTAGGATAAATCTCATCAGGACCCGGGGACTTATCTATTTTCAGCCTGTCCAGAATTGCCAACACCTCTTCCCTACGTACCTCAATGCCATCTATTCTATTAGCCTGGGTCTCAGCATTCTCCTCCACAACATTGTCTTTTTCCTGAATGAATACTGACTAAAAATATTCATTTAGTATCTCGCCTATCTCTTCAGACTCCACACACAACTTCCCATCCCTGTCCTTGACTGGTCCTACTTTTTCCCTCGTCATTCGCTTATTCCTGACATACCTATAGAAAGCTTTTGGGTTTTCCTTGATCCTACCTGCTAAACACTTCTCATGTCCCCTCCTTGCTCGTCTTAGCTCTCTCTTTAGATCCTTCCTCGCTACCTTGTATCCATCGCCCCAACTGAAACTTCACACCTCATTTTCACATAGGCCTCCTTCTTCCTCTTAACAAGAGATTCCACTTCTTTGGTAAACCACGGTTCCCTCGCTCGACGCCTTCCTGCCTGCCTGACTGGTACATACTTATCAAGAACACGCAGTAGCTGATCCTTGAACAAGCTCCACTTATCCAGTGTGCCCAACACTTGCAGCCTACTTCTCCACCTTATCCCCCCCAAGTCCCGTCTAATGGCATCATAATTGCCTTTCCCCAGCTATAACTCTTGCCCTGCGGTGTATACTTATCCCTTTCCATCGTTAACGTAAATGTCACCGAATTATGGTCACTGTCCCCAAAGTGCTCTCCTACCTCCAAATCCAACACCTGGCTTGGTTCATTACCCAAAACCAAATCCAACGTGGCCTCGCCTCTTGTTGGCCTGTCAACATATTGTGTCAGGAAACCCTCCTGCACACACTGTACAAAAATCGACCCATCTAATGTACTCGAACTATATCTTTTCCAGTCAATATTTGGAAAGTTAAAGTCTCCCATAATAACTACCCTGTTACTTTCACTCTTATCCAGGATCATCCTCGCCATCCTTTCCTCTACATCCCTAGAACTATTTGGAGGCCTATAGAAAACTCCCAACAGGGTGACCTCTCCTTTCCTATTTCTAACCTCAGCCCATACTACCTCGGAAGATGAGTCCCCATCTAGCATCCTCTCCGCCACCGTAATACTGCTCTTGACTAGCAGCGCCACACCTCCCCCTCGTTTGCCTCCTTCTCTGAGCTTACTAAAACACCTAAACCCCGGAACCTGCAACATCCATTCCTGTCCCTGCTCTATCCATGTCTCCGAAATGGCCACAACATCGAAGTCCCAGGCACCAACCCATGCTGCCAGTTCCCCTACCTTATTTCGTATACTCCTGGCATTGAAGTAGACACACTTCAAACCACCTACCTGAACACTGGCCCCCTCCTGCAACGTCAAATCTGTGCTCCTGACCTCTATACTCTCATTCTCCCTTACCCTAAAACTACAATCCAGGTTCCCATGCCCCTGCTGCATTAGTTTAAACCCCCCCAAAGAGCACTAACAAATCTCCCCCCCCACAGGATATTTGTGCCCCTCAGGTTCAGATGTAGACCATCCTGTCTGTAGAGGTCCCACCTTCCCCAGAAAGAGCCCCAGTTATCCAGAAATCTGAATCCCTCCCGCCTGCACCATCCCTGTAGCCACGTGTTTAATTGCTCTCTCTCTCCCTATTCCTCATCTCACTATCACGTATAGAAAGCAAATGTTTTGAGGATTGAACTTTGCAATCTGAATCTTTCTTATGAGCGACATTGTTCCAAATGGCCTTAATGCCATGTCTGTTTTAGCACTAAGTATTTTGTTTTAATAATGCTTATGGCTTCATTCGGAAATATGCTGAATCTATCGCTATAAATGAGTGAAGTTCCTGGCACTGTGTATCGTCATTAACTCATGTGAGTTAAAAATGACCTGGCAGGAATTTATCAAATTCCATTGTTTTTTTTCCTTTGGTCCCTTTCTGCCTCACCACTGGCCCAACTCTCAATCAAGCACAGAGTTCAGCACTTGAGGTTTTTTTTTAATTTAGAGTATCCAATTCTTTTTTTTTCAATTAAGGGGCAATTTAGCGTGGCCAATACACCTTCACTGTACATTTTTGACTTGTGGGGGTGAAACCCACGCAAACACGGAGAATGTGTAAACTCCACACGGACAGTGACCCAGAGCCGGGATTGAACCCGGGTCCTCGGCGCCATGAGGCAGTAGTGCTAACCACTGCACCACCGTGCCGCCCTTGCACTTCTGAGTTCATTAAAAAAATCAACTAAATTATTTCGTAGGTCTGAAGGTTCTTTCTTTGCCCTGTCCAATCCCAATTTAGGTTGGCCTTTTACAATAAGGTTGTTCCTTCTAAATGAGCTAATTTTGTATTTGTGGGTTCAGGTTTATTGTTAAGCTGCCTGCTCTCCAGTGATTGTGGAGTCAGCTCTGTTAGATTTTGTGTGGATGTGGTAATGGAACTCCTCAAATTCTGAGTTCTTGAGAATTCCAGATTTCTAATTCCACCATAGACGGCTGGCCCTCACTGTGTGAATCAGATCACTGCTATCATGGCTTAATTTCCCCATTATAAAAGGAATGCTTCATTCAAATTGTTACTGGTCTAGTAATCCAAAGTGCTGGACTAATGATCTAGAGACTTGGGTTCAGTTGACAGTCACCAGGAAACTATTAGGAACATAGGAACCGGAGTAGGCCATTCAGCCCCTCGAGCCTGTCTTGCCATTCAATGAGATAGAACATTACAGCGCAGTACAGGCCCTTCGGCCCTCGATGTTGTGCCGACCTGTGAAACCACTCTAAAGCCCATCTACACTATTCCCTTATCGTCTATCCAATGACCATTTGAATTCCCTTAGTGTTGGCGAGTCCACTACTGTTGCAGGCAGGGCATTCCACGCCCTTACTACTCTCTGAGTAAAGAACCTACCTCTGACATCTGTCCTATATCTATCTCCCCTCAATTTAAAGCTATGTCCCCTCATGCTAGACATCACCATCCGAGGAAAAAGGCTCTCACTGTCCACCCTTCCAATCCTCTGATCATCTTGTATGCCTCAATTAAGTCACCTCTTAACCTTCTTCTCTCTAACGAAAACAACCTCAAGTCCCTCAGCCTTTCCTCACAAGATCTTCCCTCCATACCAGGCAACATTCTAGTAAATCTCCTCTGCACCCTTTCCAATGCTTCCACATCCTTCCTATAATGCAGCGACCAGAATTGCACGCAATACTCCAAATGCGGCCGCACCAGAGCTTTGTACAGCTGCAACATGACCTCATGGCTCCGAAACTCAATCCACACTGCCAAGAATCTTGGCATTAGCCCAGTACTCTGTCTTCCTGTTATTCCTTCCAAAATGAATCGCCTCACACTTTTCTGCATTAAGCTCCATTTGCCACCTCTCAGCCCAGCGCTGCAGCTTATCTATGTCCCTCTGTAACTTGTAACATCCTTCCGCACTGTCCACAACTCCACCGACTTTAGTGTCATCTGCAAATTTACTCACCCATCCTTCTACGCCCTCCTCCAGGTCATTTATAAAAATGACAAACAGCAGTGGCCCCAAAATAGATCCTTGTGTACACCACTAGTAACTGGACTCCAGTCTGAACATTTCCCATCAACCACCACCCTTTGTCTTCTTCCAGCTAGCCAATTTCTGATCCAAACTGCTAAATCACCCTGAATCCCATGCCTCCATATTTTCTGCAGTAGCCTACCGTGGGGAACCTTATCAAACGCTTTACTGAAATCCATATACACCACATCAACTGCTTTACCCTCATCCACCTGTTTGGTCACCTTCTCAAAGAACTCAATAAGGTTTGTGAGGCACGACCTACCCTTCATAAAACCATGTTGACTATTTCTAATCAAATTATTCCTTTCCAGATGATTATACATCCTATCTCTTATAAACCTTTCCAAGGTTTTGCCCACAACAGAAGTAAGGCTCACTGGTCTATAGTTACCTGGGTTGTCTCTACTCCCCTTCTTGAACAAGGGGACAACATTTGCTATCCTCCAGTCTTCTGGCACTATTCCTGTAGACAAAGAGGACTTAAAGATCAAAGCCAAAGGCTCAGCAATCTCCTCCCTAGCTTCCCAGAGAATCCTAGGATAAATCCCATCCGGCCCAGGGGACTTATCTATTTTCACACTTTCCAGAATTGCTAACACCTCCTCCTTATGAACCTCAAGCCCTTCTAGTCTAGCAGCTTGAATCTCAGTATTCTCCTCGACTCTCTTCTGCACTGTAAATTCTATGATCTATGACAACATTGTCTTTTTCCTGTGTGAATACTGACGAAAAATGTTCATTTAGCACCTCTCCTATCTGCCAAAGACTTCTCGTGTCCCCTCCTGGCTCTTAGCTCATTAGGTCCTTCCTAGCTAACTTGTAACTCTCGAGTGCCCTAACTGAACCTTCAAGTCTCATCTTTACATAAGCCTCCTTCTTCCTCTTGACAAGTGTTTTGACTGCTTTAGTAAACCACGGTTCCCTTGCTCGACCACTTCCTCCCTGCCTGACAGGTACATACATATCAAGGACACGCGGTAGCTGTTCCTTGAACAAGCTCCACATTTCCATTGTGCCCATCCTCTGCAGTTTTCCTCTCCATCCGATGCATCCTAAGTCTTGCCTCATCGCATCATAATTGCCTTTCCCCCAGATATAACTCTTGCCCTGCGGTATATACCTATCCCTTTCCATCACCTAAAGTAAACTTAATCGAATTGTGGTCACTATCACCAAAGTGCCCACCTACCTCCAAATCTAACACCTGTCCTGGTTCATTACCCAGTACCAAATCCAATATGGCCTCTCCTCTCGTTGGCCTATCTACATACTGTCAGGAAACCCTCCTGCACACATTGGACAAAAACAGACCCATCTAAAGTACTCGAACTATAGCGTTTCCAGTCAATATTTGGAAAGTTAAAGTCCCCCATAACAACTACCCTGTTGCTTTCGCTCCTATCCAGAATCATCTTTGCAATCCTTTCCTGAGGCCTATAGAAAACCCCTAACAGGGTGACCTCTCCTTTCCCGTTTCTAACCTCAGCCCATACTACCTCAGTAGACGAGTCCTCATCAAACGTCCTTTCTGCCACCGTAATACTGTCCTTGACTAACAATGCCACCCCACCCCCTCTTTTACCACCGTCCCTGAGCTTACTGAAATATCTAAACCCCGGCACCTGCAACAACCATTCCTGTCCCTGCTCTATCCATGTCTCCGAAATGGCCACAACATCGAAGTCCCAGGTACCAACCCATGCCGCAAGTTCACCCACTTTATTCCGGATGCTCCTGGCATTGAAGAAGACACACTTTAAACCACCTTCCTGCCTGCCGGTACACTCCTGCAACTTTGAAACCTTACTCATGACCTCACTACTCTCAACCTCCTGTATACTGGAGCTACAATTCAGGTTCCCAAGCCCCTGCTGAACTAGTTTAAACCCTCCCGAAGAGCATTAGCAAATTTCCCCCCCCCCCCCCCAGGATATTGGTACCCCTCTGGTCCAGGTGTAGACCATCCCGTTTGTAGAGGTCCCACCGACCCCAGAATGAGCCCCAATTATCCAGAAATCTGAAACCCTCCCTCCTGCACCATCCCTGTAGCCACGTGTTCAACTCCTCTCTCTCTCCCTATTCCTCGTCTCGCTATCACGTGGCACGAGTAACAACCCAGAGATAATAACTCTGTCCTAGATCTAAGTTTCCACCCTAGCTCCCTGAATTCCTGCCTTACATCCCTATCCGTTTTCCTACCTATGTGGACCACGACTTGGGGCTGCTCCCCCTCCCCCTTAAGGATCCCGAAAACACGATCCGAGACATCACGCACCCTGGCACCTGGGAGACATCACACCAACAGCGAGTCTCTCTCGTTCCCACAGAATCTCCTATCTATCCCCCTAACTATGGAGTCTCCAATGACTCCTGCTGTACTCCTCTCCCCCTTCCCTTCTGAGCAACAGGGACAGACTCTGTGCCAGAGACCTGTACCCCATGGCTTACCCCTGGTAAGTCTTCCCCCCCCCCCCCCCCCCCCCCCCCCCCCCCCCAAAACAGTATCCAAAGCGGTATACTTGTTACTAAGGGGAACGACCACAGGGGATCCCTGTACTGACTGCTTCCTCCCAGCCATCTATCTTTCCGTCGCCCATCTATCTTTATTCTTCGGAGTAACTACATCCCTGAAGCTTCTATCTATGACAGCCTCTGCCTCTCGAATGATCCGAAGTTCCTCCAGCTCCAGTTCCCTAACGCGGTTTCTGAGAGCTGGAGATGGGTGCACTTCCCACAGATGAAATCAGCAGGGACACTGACAGCGTTCCTCACCTCAAACATTCTGCAGGAGGAACATTGCACTACCTTCCCTGCCATCCCCTCTAGATTAAAAAAAGAAAGAAAGAGCTTACCTGTTATTCACTCCCCTTCTCAGCAAGCACTCACTCAGCAACATCTGCGCCCCGCACGATGATACCTGAGGGAAAGTAAAAGAAAAACTACTTCGCAGTCACCAGCCAGTCCCTTACCTGCAGGCTGTGACGTCACGATTCAACTTCTCTCGACTTCTACCTGCCCTCGAGCCTTCCTCTTGATCTTTACAGCGATTGTTTGTTTTTTTGGTTAGAGGAGGGGGTAGGGAGGGAAACACTGAAGAAGTGTTCATGGCTGATCTGTGACCTAACTGCATATAACCTGCCTTTGGCCCATAGCCCTTAATATCTTTGCTTAACAAAAATCTCTCTCCTGATTTAAACTTAACAACTGATCTAGCTTCAACAGCTGTATGTGGGAGAAAGATCCAAACCTCTACTAGCTCGTCATAAAGGCACAAATGGTTCACTTAATGCTTTTGGAAAGCAAATGTATTGTCATTATTTTGGTTTGGCCTCAGTGTGACTCCTTGCTGCTGGCTGAAGTGGCCTAACCAACCACTCAGCTGTTGTGGTGTCTCACCAGCACCGTAGGAGGACTTTGACAACAATGCCCACATCCCGTGGATGAAATACAGAAAAGCTTTGGGGAAATGAAGCTATAACTGATGTTGCCGATTGTACAAATAACTAGATTTGAATAGTGATTTGGTTTTGAACTTCATGGTTTACTCATTCTTGCTTTGTGAGCAACCCTAAGCAAACGTTTTGAGTTTCATTAGTGGAACAAACGCATCCACTTAGCCCAAATAAGTAGAGTTGGGGGATCACGCAGGAATTCCATATCTAATGGGGCTGCTGGAACAGTTTTCTGTTTAATGTTGACTGTGTGGTGTACTGTGTGTTCAGATCAGCCTGTGTTGTAATTTCAATATACAGTGTTTCCATGGAAAGTTCTGTGGCTGAATCCCATGATGACCTGATGCAAATTCTTAAAGAGAAAATGCGACTTGAGGGACAATTGGAAGCTCTGTCTTCTGAAGCTAATGAGGTGAAAATGCTATTTCATTGCCCTGTGCTTGCCATATTGGGGGGGAGGCATTGGTCTATACTCATGAGCACTTTTCCATCTTCAGTGTGTTTTAAATCTGTGCAAACCACAAAACAACGCTAGACTTCTTTAATCCACCACACCTATATATTGATGAAAAGACCACTTGGAAGTCATTCTGAGTTTCTATAAACTGCTCTTCAAATTGTGAGAGCTGTTGATCTGCACTGCAGACATAAAATTGCACCTGCCATTTGATTTACAAAGAGAAAAAGTCCATCTTGCAATTTGTGTGTGGAGTTTAGTTTTTGTTGTTTATTGCTCATCTGGTATAATCCAGGATTTGTAACTGCTCGTGATAATGTAGGAAGATCTTTGGAAGTACTTTTTACCCCTCTTAATAGCTCCCACAGGACTAAGTACAAATTCAAAACATCACTCATTTGGTTATTTCTTTGAATTTCTAAGTTTTGTGTCCACATGAATTGAGTTTGTGTAATTTTTCTTTTAAAATAAGTTTATATGCCCAGTTTCAGGTGTTCTGATATCAATGTTAAACCAACTGGAGGAAGGCACATCCGGTTTTTAGAAAATGAATAAAGGTCATCATGACTATTCTTTTTTTTAATCTCCTAAGGGTTTGAAAGAGAAGACTGAATTGCAGGCCCAATTAGCAGCTTTAAATGCACGACTACAAGCACAGGATGAGCAGAAGGTCCTCAGTGAGCAAAAGCAAAGCCTGTTGAACTCTGAAGTAAGCACCTTGCGACAAACGTGTTCCAGTTTGGAACAGGCCATGACCGAGCTGCAGACCAATCTCGAGGCTAAAAATGCCGGCTTGGCTGCTCTAAACAATGATCTTCTATTGTCTGAGGAGCAGTACCAGAGACTGATGGGAAAAGTTACAGAAATGCAGCATACACTCTCTAACCGAGATCATTCAGGTATGTCATTATTGAGTTACTGAATCTGTGCTCAGTAAGAGCATGTTACAGCCTTTTTATTTTTTGTTATTACGGCCACGAAGGCCACCGGGGATCGTCGATGGATCCTCCTGTGAGGCTCGTGGAGTACGCGTTCCCTCATTGAGGAGGTGGAGGTTCGCCCAATTGGAACTATTTGGGTGGGAGTTTAAAATCTCCAGCATTCCCGATGGTCCCTGGGCTGGGATGCGGGCATCGTATACCGCATCTGTGGCTCTTTCCGTTATCCAAATAAATGAAGCCTGGCCTTGATGGAGTTATCACAGTCTTCTCGCCCTCCTCTCCTTGACATGCATGACTCTTTCCAGGAAATAGTTTTAATGATGCTTGCAAGTTACCATTACCTTGGCCAAGTTTTCTTTTTGTTGTGTATTGGGAGGTTGTGAGTGTAGCGGCATCAAGGAGCCCTTGTGAAACAGGAGTCAATGCAAATCGGGGAAAACACTGCTTGTTGGAGTCGTACTTGGCACAAAGGGGGCGGCGCAGTGGTTAGCACTGCTGCATCACGCCGCCGAGGACCGGGATTGATCCTGGCCATGGGTCACTGTCCATGTGGAGTTTGCACATACTCCCCGTGTCTGCATGGGACTTGCCCCCACAACCCAAAAATGTGCAGCATAGGCGGATTGGCCATGCTAAAATTGCCCCTTAATTGGGAAAAATTAAAAAAAATACTTGGCACAAAAGATGGTTGTGGTTGTTGGAGTCAATCACCTCTGTTCCAGGACATTACTACAGGTGTTCCTTAGAGTAGCGTCCTAGGCCCAACCACCTTCAACTGATTCATCAATGACCTTCCTTCCACCATGAGGTTTGAAGTGGGGATATTTTCTGATGATTGTTCAGCACTATTCCTGACGACCCGGGTACAGAAGTAGTTCATGCCCAAATGCAGCAATTCTTGGACAACATCAAGACTGGAGCTGACAAGTGGAAGTATCATTTGCGCCACAAGTGCCAGGCACTTGAGAATCTAACCGTCGCCCCATGACATTCAGTGGCATTACCATCGCTGAATTCTCCGCTACCAATATTCTGTGGATTACCATTGACCAGAAACTGATAGCCATATAAATACTGTGGCTACAAGAATAGGTCAGAGGCTCAGAATCTTGCGGCAAGTCATTTACCTGATATCCCAAAGCCTATCCACCATCTACAAGGCCCAAAGCCTATCCACCATCTACAAGGCACAAGTCAGGAGTATAATGGAATACTCTCCTCTTGCCTAGATGAGTGCAACTCCGACAACACATAATAAGCTTGACATCATCCAGGACAAAGGAGCCTGGTTGATTGGCACCCGATCCATGAACATTCACTCCCTCCACTGCAGGCACTCCCTCCACCGCAGTCATTCCCTCCATCGCAGGCACTAAGTGGCAGCAGTGTGTACCATCTACAAGATGCACTGCAGGAACTCACCAGGCCTCCTTAGACAGCACCTTCCAAACCAGCAACCACTACTAGGCCAGCAGGAAAATGGGACCAACACTACCTGAATGTTCCCTTCAAGCCATTCACATCCTCGCTTGGGGATAGATCCTTGTTCCTTCACTGTCGCTGAGTCAAAATCTTGGCACACATGGATTACAGCGGTTCAAGAAGGTAGCTCACCACCACACTCTCTCATTGGCTAT
Source organism: Scyliorhinus torazame (assembly GCF_047496885.1). NCBI lineage: Eukaryota > Metazoa > Chordata > Chondrichthyes > Carcharhiniformes > Scyliorhinidae > Scyliorhinus > Scyliorhinus torazame. Next base: position 15,680,687 of record NC_092707.1, read on the forward strand.
AAATACTGGCCAAGCCAGTGACATCCCCATCCCATAATACGTTTTAAAGTACAGGACGTGGTCTGGTTTCCAAGACTATTCATTCAGTCTTCTGAATTGTTTCAGTAAAATGACTTCATGGTGTAGTGAAATTCTGTATATATGTGATGGATAATGAAAAGTAATTGAGAATACTAGCTAGGATTCTGTTGACTTGTGAAGCTAGTTTTAACTTGTTTTTGAATTATTTGGCTTTGTATGATCTCTTGAGTCTTAATTGGCCAATTTCAAGATTAAATATTTTACTTTTACATTTATTTAAGCCATTGCAAATATTTGTGATTTTTCACAAGGAAACTGGTCTTTTAGGATCGGTGTGAAGTATAATTTCATTACTAGCTACATATTGTTAATCAGCAATCTGTTTGTTTGATCAGTGTTTTTTAGACATCATTGATCATTTTGAATAACATTCAATGACAATCTTCACTGAGTTATATTCTGAAATGGGAGATTTTGAAAGTGACACCAGATTAGGTTGATAAGTAACTTACTAAAATCCCATCTGTTAACCATGAAAGGTACAGTCATTTTGTTCTTGTCTATCCAATTCTATCTTCCTAAACCTTGTTTGGAAGAAAACACATAAGAAACTAACCTGCAGGCAGTTATTCTGAAGTGTTTGTAACTTTTTTTTGCAGTTCATGCTATTCAGCAACAAATGACGGTCTTGCAGAGCCAGCTTCAGCAGGTACAGTTGGACCGTGCCACTCTGACAAGCCAACTGAAGGCATCAAAGTCTGAAATAACTTCTCTCCAGCAGGTCAGGCTTTGGTACCAGCAGCAACTGACACTGGCACAAGAGGCACGAGTTCGGTTACAGAGTGAAATGGCAAATGTGCAGGTAAGGCATAATTTTTAAAAATAAATTTAACGTACCCAATTCACTTTTTCGAATTGGGGGGCAATTTAGCGAGGTCAATCCACCTACCCTGCACATCTTTGGGTTGTGGGGGTGAAACCCACGCAGACACGGGGAGAATATGCAAACTCCACACTGACAGTGACCCGGGGCCGGGATTGAACCCGGGTCCTCAGTGCTGTGAGGCAGCCGTGCTAACCACTGCACCACCGTGCCACCCTCAGTAGGCATCATGACAGATTTTCTTTTACAACCAATGGAGATGCCCATGTAGCACAAAGCCCAAACCAATCCAGTTTAGCTCCTTTTTGCATTCCAAGTTTAGTTTGGAGTTCGTCCCGATTCAAATTTAGAAACAAAAATTGTTATGTCTCAACATGTGGTTACTATTGTTTTCCCTTGCACTGTCTGTAATTGTGTGCAGAGCTTGGCTGTCAGAAATGGTTTCTCTTGAGATGCACTGCAGTTTACAGTGAAACCAAGCTAAGGGATACCACACTACTGTTCCATGCTAAGCTTGGCAGTGCTGCAGTTGTAATGTTTCAGAATGATTGGATGTAGTTTTGTTTTATTCACAGGCTGGTCACATGGGCCAAGCAGCAATGCTGGAGCATCTCAAGATTGAGAATGTGTCTCTGTCTCAACAACTTACAGACACTCAGCAGAGATCCATCAAAGAAAAGGAGCGCATTGCCATGCACCTCCAAAATATCGAGGTGAAAATTAAACAAGTTCAATTAATTGTGATGATTTTTTGTGACTGCTTTTTGCTTGAGAGTATAGCCTTCTACAAAGTTCAGTTGTGATTCTGATCTACCTGTTTTTTAAACCAGACCAGAACAGAAAATATTAGTTTCATGCCAGAGCAGCAGCATATCTGTTGATGCTGACAATAAAAGTGTTGTACCCACCATCATTATAGGATCTGATTAAAATATAAAACTGTTTAAAAGCCTTTAGCCTAACACTCTTGTGTGCCAGGTAACACCCCGTAGTGACCACTAGCATGGGATCGCTGTTGTTTCTATTACACCAACTGATAATGGAGAGATGGTAGATTGAGTGAGTTGGTGTATGCTGTTTAATGTGTCTCCCTGAAGAAGAATGGGAACATTTTTTTTTTTCACTTAAAAAAATATATTTTAATTATATTGTCCTGCTTCATTAAACTATGAAATTTAGTCACTCTGCTCATACATCAATGGTGGTTAATCTGCTAGAAACAACAATAAGTGGGATTCATCATGCCCAGAAAACAGAACATTAGACATCCACTCGGAGCACTGTAGTACAGTGTTGGAGGATGGATTGCAGAAACTCTTCTGCTTCCCTTGATACAGAGAACATTCTGACTCCAAGGAATCTGGTCTTCTTCACTTCAGCATAACTGTTTGTGAATGATTCATACTTTGATCTCTTGATTTTTAACAAAACTTCCCCTACCAAACACTACCTAGTCCAATTCGCAAGCTATACAATATTTTACTATTTGAAGATTACTTTTTCGCAACAGGTGGATATGTTGGATCAGGAGAAAGCTTTCCAACAGATCCAAGAGGCCAAGGGAATGGTGGAAGATGATCTGTCACGGAAACTTGAAGAGTTTGCGGAAGAGCGTGAGCATCTTCAGAAACTGGCTAATTCGGCGACCGCAGTGGAGAGACAGCTCGAGCAGGTTAGGGAGAAGTGGTTGTTTGGTTTTGAAAATGTTCCAAATGGGACGTTTGGAATTTAAAAGGAGACTCAAAACAAGTCCTTTAGCAACTATGCCAATCATTTCCATTGGTTCCTTTACGCAAAGATGTCAACTGGTTGAATGTTCACTGCTGGCTGGATGTGTTGAAAGAGATTTTAGACATGGAGCATAAAAAATGAATTTGCAAACATTTCCAACCAAAAGTGAACTTTACACACTTGTCTGGTTTTTTTGGTTGGTATGCTGTCTATTTAACCAGCTGCAGTGTTTGAGGATCACAGAATTTACAGTGTAGAAGGAGGCCATTCGGCCCATTGTGTCTGCACTGGCCCTCGGAAAGAGCACCCTACTTAAGCTCACGCCTCCACCCTATCTCAGTAACCCAGTAACCCCACTTAACCTTTTTTGTTTTTGACACTAAGGGCAATTTAGCATGGCCAATCCACCTAACTTGCACATCTTTGGACTGTGGGAGGAAACCGGAACACCCGGCGGAAACCCTTGCAGGGAGAACGTGCAGGGTCCCATGCTATTCCTATTTTAGTGATGTTGCCAGTTGATGACATACATGAAGTAGGAGCAGGAGTCGGCCTTTGGCCCTTTGTGCCTCCCTTTAATACAGTAAGAAGTCTTACAACACCAGGTTAAAGTCCAACAGGTTTGTTTTGAATCACTAGCTTTCGGAGCACAGCACCTGAGGAAGGAGCTGGGCTCCGAAAGCTAGTGATTTGAAACAAACCTGTTGGACTTTAACCTGCTGTTGCAAGACTTCTTACTGTGCTCACCCCAGTCCAACGCCAGCATCGCCACTCCATTTAATAAGGTCATGGCTGATCTGATTATGGCATCCCTGCCTGTCCCCGCCATTACTCTACATGGGTGCGATGAGAGAATAGGAGTTGAGGTCATCTGTTGTATAAAGAGGAAAAAAAAAGGATTGAGCAACTTCTATTTAGCAACTTTGTGACTGCATCCTCTGAACATTACAAAATGTTCCACGCCAAGTTTTGTGTTACTGTTGTCTTATGGAAATGTAGGCATTTTCTCACAGCATAGTCCAACCACAGCTGAATGAACAATTCGGTAACTTGCTGGTAGTTTTGGTTGAGGGAGGAATGTTGGAACAAGACTCCAGAAGAATTCCTTGCCTCTCTTTGAATCGTGTCACAAGATGTTTGAACCGACAAACAAAAAGTTTCATGTCTCCACTGAAAGGCAGCACCTCCCAACAATGCAGTACTCCAGTGCTGTGTCAGCCCTAGAGTATGCACTTTGGTTCACTGTGGAGCTCGGAATCTCAAACCTCTGACTTGGCAGGAGGGTTATTGCTGTCAACTTGTGGCAGCTTCCTGTGATCAAGATTGTAAATGTCATGTCGTGGTCACGCTGTGCTCGCAACACATTTAACAAAACTTATTCAGCCTAAAAAGATGGAGGCTGAGAGGCGACCTGATAGAAGTTTATAAAATTATTCGGGGTATAGATAGGGTGAACAGCTGGAGGCTTTTTCCCCGGGTGGAAATGACAATTACAAGGGGCACAAGTTCAAGATGTGGGGGGGGGGGGGGGGGGGGAGGTTCAGTGGAGATGTGCGGGGGAAGGTTTTTACACAGAGGGTGGTGGTGGCCTGGAATGCACTGCCAAGTGAGGTGGTTGAGGCAGATACGTTAGTGACCTTTAAGACTTCTCTGGATAGACATCTGAACATAACGGGGTATAGAAGGATGTAGGCGCTTGGTCCAGATAGGACACGTAATCCACGCAGGCTTGGAGGATGGAAGGACCTGTTCCTGAGCTGTATTGTTCCCACTAAGAAACGGGAATGAATTAAACCTAATCGGCCACAATGGCAAAAGACACGAGGGAAAAATGTGAAGGTGAGGAAAGAGGCGCGTGGATAGTAGAGGAGAGCATGACGAGATAGAATATGAAGAATCTAGGCGAGAAGTTCTTTGTATACTAACTCAAATCTACAGAAAGAACCAACTATTTCTCCATTACATTATTCAACTGTTTCTTAAAGATTCCAAGGATTTTTCCTCGAGAGCACTCACTGGCAATATAACCTACACATTGATGACTACGAACACCGTTCTCATCTCTCTTCCTAAATGTGAAATTGTGTTCCCATGTTCTCTTCTGAAATGGCTTAACAATAATTTGACCTCTCTTGGTGATTCTAGCTCATGGATGTATTTAAAATGTGTCTTCTCTTCAGGTTAGGTTAACCTTGCACCAGCGAGAACTGCAGTTAGAGTCTTTAGAACAGGAGCAATTGGAGCTTCTGAAGCAGCTGACTGTCTCCCAAGAGTCTTTGCACATCAAGGATCAATCCTTGAATGAGTTGCAGGCACGTTACGATGAACTGGAGGCCTGTCTAACCGAGATCCAAACTGAAGCAAATGCCAAAGATGAAGCAATCCAGTTCTTGCAGAATGAAAAGATTGTTCTGGAGGTAGCACTGCAAGCTGGAAAGACCGATAAAGTTGTACTGACGGAAGGAGCTAAAAAGCTTGAGGAGGACACCGAGATGGTTTCTGAAATCTTGGAACAGCTGCGGCAGGAAATTGCTGTTAAGACTGGGCTGGTAATTGGAATTTAACTTCACTAATGCAGAATGTTTGAGAAAAAAAAGGAAAACCTCGTCAACCTTTTTATAAAAAAAAAAAAATGTAAAACGAATATTCAATGTGTTGTAACCCTCAAATATATCTCTGTCTGATGCGCAGTCAGGCCATGCTTTCAGTCGGAGGCTGAAAATGGAACTTGGGAAAATAAAATGAGCAACAATATTGGGAAACTATGATGCAGAGCAGCAATGGGAAACATTTGAAACAGAGTTCAGGAAAAATCTATTCCGCTAAGAAACGGGAATAATCGGTCACAATGGAGAAAGACAATGGGGAAACATTGAGGGTGAGGAAAGAGGCGCATGGACAGTAGAGGAGAGCATGACGAGGTGGAATATGAAGAATCTGGGAGAGAAGTTTTAAAAAAAATATTAAGGAGGCAAAGAGGAATTACAATAAATTATCAAAATACCGTAAACACAAGTCTACAGCCGCATTTTAAAAGGTGGGGTTGGGCCTATAAAGGACTCTCCGGCTACAATCTCAGGCAGCAATAGTGAAAGTACAGAAAAATTAAGTAATTTTGCTTTAGCATGTACGAGGGAGAAGGAAGTGGAACTTTGAAGTTTATATACAGTCCAGCCTGCAGTTCTCAGAATCTCTACAGTGCAGAAGAAGGCCATTTGGCCCATCGAATATGCACTGACCTTCCAAAAGAGCACCCCATCGAGGCCCAATCCCGGTAACCCCCCCGCGGGGGACTCTAATTATGTTTAAAATTTAGAGTAGCCAATTAATTTTTTCCAATTAAGGGAGAATTTAGCTTGGCCAATCCACCTACTCTGCACATCTTTGTGTTGTGGGGGCGAAACCCACGCAGGCACAGAGAGAATGTGCAAACTCCACACGAACAGTGACCCAGAGCCGGGGTCGAACCTGGCACCTCGGCGTCGTGAGGCAGCAGGGCTAACCAGCGGGACTCTATTGACAGTTTTGTGTGACTACTGCTTATTGGCTCCTGTGTGGCATTAATTATGGTGGGCTTAATCCAGTTCCTTGTAGGTGTCCACCTACAGCACACAACGACCATCGATTTAGCACTAATTGGTATCCGAGGCCTCTGGGTGACCGGTGGAAGAATTGTAAAACGTATCATAAATCCTATATCGTACTGATGCAGCCATGGGGACTGAGCAGGGGAGCTTCATTTATCTCCTTTTGGGTATCACCAAACTTGGGTGCCTGAGATGGGATGATTTTCGTTTCCCAACAGTAACATCCCTCAACTTGAGCAGAAAAGATGTTTTAAGGAAAATAATTTCATTTATCAAGCTAGTAATCTTTTTTTGGATGAATTCTAGTGTACACGGTGCATGCTCTATGAACAGATTAAACATAGTAAAAAAACAGCATTGTAGGTCAGTCACGTTTTAAAACCAGGAATATGCAGGAAATGTCTACCGTAAGGAACCGTGTTTTGGGAGAACCACAGAGAATATCTTTGAGGATCGCTGTAAAACACATCATGCAGTTGTTACTGTGAAATTTGCAATACTGTTCAGTGTCAGTACTTTTACAGGTGATATCCGTTTACACTGCCATCTATTTACCATTTTATAGGTAGAAAATATGCAAAAAGAAAATACCAGCTTGAAGAAACAGACCCAAAAACTGAAAGAACAGCTTGTTCAACAAAAGGTAATAATAATGTTAATCTTTATTAGTGTCACAAGTAACTGCAATGAAGTTACTGTGAAAAAGATGTTCCTGAGATTTGTAGCTTGTAGTCCAGGCGCTTAAAGTTTGCAGCGTTTACCATCATTAACTCAATGTATATAAATATATAATCAAAGGAATGGTATTGGGGGAATAGAGCGCTGATGGTTCTCCAGTTGGTTGTGCTGTTAATGGCATCATCTTTTCAGGTGATGGTGGAGGCATATCGACGTGATGCAAATTCAAAGGATCAACTAATAAATGAGTTGAAGTCAGCAAAGAAGAAGCTTGAGTTGGAGGTGAAAGAGCTGAAACAAAATGCGGTTGTACTGCAGATTGACAAAAAATCAGCGAAGAATGAGCATGTGCAGCTACAGAAAGAGATTTCTCGGGTTCACCAGCAACTGACCGACCTGGAAGCCCAGCTGCAGTTGGCACAGGAAGAACGCGATGAATTGAACACGGAGCTCCAGGTACACTGTCACTCTCCCAGCTGCTGGGGTCATAGACGTTTACTGCTCAAGAAGAAGCCCTTTGGCCCACTGTGTCTGCGGCAGCCATCAAGCGCCTATCTATTCTAATCCCATTTTCATACACTTGGTATGCTATGGCATTTCAAGTGCTCCTCAAAATGCTCCTTAAATGTTGAGGGTTCCTGCCTCTACCACCCTTTTGAGTTCCAGATTCCCACCACCCTCTGGGTGAAAACTGGGTGATCTATGCCCCTGATTATTGATCCGTCTACTAAGGGAAAAGTTCCTTCCTATATAATTATCTATGTACTTATGACCTTGATCAGGTCCCCACTTGTCCTTCTTTGCTCGAAGGAAAACAACCCCAGCCTAACCAGCCTCCCTTTAAACTCTCCAGTCCGGGCAGCATCCTGGTGAATCTCCTCTGCACCCTCTCTAGTGCAGTCAAATGCTTCCTATACTCAGTAACTTGGTGTCAATGTTATTGTTTAATTTCATTGCTCTTGTCAACAAGCCATTGATTCTGTCCTATTCTACTTTCTAATAGTCTGTGCAGTTTGATAAAAACCAGCTGGCGTCATTCTCCCATGAGAATGAAGAACTGAAAAAGCAAGTGGAGCAGATGCAGGAAGAAGCTAAAAAGTGAGGATATTTTTGATTAAACTTGATTGCTTATGTTCCTGCTAATTAAGGAATGTGCTTCATTACAGTGACATTTCCTTGATAAAGTTTAGGCGGCAGTGACCAGTATTAATGATGGAACATCTTTCACTTTAAAATCACTTGCCAACTCTCCCACAGGCTACTGAGATGCTTTATTTTCATCATAGTTTTCCACAAACCATCCGGAAAATAAGCAAATCTTTCATTGGACTTTTCACGGCAAGTTTTGTAATAATTTACAGCCTCGAATAGCCATAGCTTCAAAGGTTTTGTGCAAGTTTAGAAAATAACCATTGGGCGAACTTGTAAGAAAATATTATTCCACCCAGCATTTCAACTGTTGGCATCTGATTTATGCAGTGAAATCTGCCTGAAATGTTGTACAAAATATTTAACCTCACAGCAATTGAGAATGATCCAACGGAAGGGATGCTATTTGGCCCATCGTGACAGTGCAGGTTCATTTTGGTATTAATCTCAATCCCTTTCTCTTTTCACACAGCCTTGCAAACCTTTTCCCTTTAAGTATTTATCCCATTTTTTAAATGTTACTATTGAATTTGTTATGGCGTCAGTGTGTTGATATTTCAAAGACCAGTTGATAGCTACGCCTTCTCTCATTCCTTGTCCTAATTGTTTTTGACGCAGTGTATAAAGAATCATTAGTTTCTAAATTAATTAAATTTTCCTGATTGTATTGAACCTGCATCATCTTGAGTTTTTTTCCAGAGGGATCTCTGAGCAAAAGACCCGAATGAAGAAGCTTGGCACTGATCTCAACAGTGCACAGAAAGAAATGAAAGCCAAACATAAAGCTTATGAAAGTGCTGTTGGTATCCTGAGCCGCCGACTGCAGGAAGCCCTTGGAGCAAAGGAGACTGCTGAGGCAGAACTCAGCAAGCTGAAAGATCAGATCACAGAGGGTGGGAATGATAAAGTTCTGCAAGTATGTCACCATTTCTAAACTCTTAATTGTGGAAACAAGAACGGGTCAGAGGCTGGGAATTCTGCAGCAAGTAACTCCCCTCCTGACTCCCCAAAGCCTGTCCATCATCTGTAAGGCACAAGTCAGGAGTGTGAAGGAATACACTCCCCTCGTTTGGATGAGTGCAGCATTTATTGCCCATCCCTAATTGCCTTGGAGAGGATGGTGATAAGCCGCCACTTTGAACGGTTGCAGTACATGTCGTGTAGACACAACAACACTCTAGCTCAACGCCATCCAGGACAAAGCAGCCTGCTTGTTTTTAAAATAAATTTAGAGCATCCAATAATTTTTTGTCCAATTGAGGGGCAATTTAGAGTGGCCAATCCCCCTACCTAGGGTTGTGGGGTGAGACCCATGCAGACACTGGGAGAATGTGCAAAATCCACATGAACAGTGACTCAGTGCTGGAATAGAACCCTGGTCCTCGGTACTGTGCGGCAGCAGCCCTAACCACTGCGCCACCATGCCGCCCTAACAAAGCAGCCTGTTGGATTATCACTCCAACCTCCACCGTCAACATTTACTCCCTCCACCTCCAATGCAGAGTGGCAGTAGTGTGTACGCACAATACGCACTGCAGCAACTTGGCAAGACTCCTTTGAAAGTGCCACCCAAACCCATGACCTCTACCACCTAGAAACACGAGGGCAAAGATACATGGGAACACCATCAGCTGCAAGTTCCCCTTCAAGCCACACACCTTCCTGATTTGGAACCATATCAATCTTCCTTCACTGTCACTGAGTTAAAAATCCTCCCTAACAGCACTGTGGGTGTACCCACATGACATGGACTGCAGCCGTCAAAGGCGGCAGCTTATCACCACCTTCTCCAGGGCAATTAGGGATGGGCAATAAATGCTGGCCTAGCCATCGATGACCACGTTGGAGGAATGAGATTGTTAAAATGTAGATTGTAAATGTATGTCCTTGAATTTGCAGAGGCAAAATAAAATTAAGGCAGAAAAATATTAAATGGAAAAGGAGTTTCCTGGAATTCTACAGCATAGAAGGAGGCCATTCTGTCCATCATACTGCTGCTCGCTCTTTGAAAGATGTGCCCCTCTCCCCTGCTGATTCCACACAACCCTGAAAATGTATCTCTTGGCATGCCAAGCTGTTGGGCGCAGCAATTTACTGAAAGTTGTAATAAAGATAACTTCAGGGGGTTCCAAAAATAAACTATGGTCTGCACTGAATTTTGTTCAATGAGGAAATGTTCTGGGTTGAGTGATCCCAGACTAAGATGCCAGAGACTGAGAATGAGATCCTATCGTACCAAGGGAATTTGTGACCACGGCAGCTGCTGTATTGCTGTAAACACATGCCAGGTTTGATGCCCTACAGGGAAGGGAGCCCGACACCCATAGAATGTGCCGAATATAAACATTATTTCCTTAGAATCCCAACAGTGCAGAAGGAGGCCATTCAGCCCATTGAGTCGGCACAAAAGAGCAACCTAGCTCGTCCCATTCCCCAGCCCTACCTCCGTAACCCTCCAAATTCATCACTTTCAAATATATATCCAGCTCTTTTGAAACCTCTTGTGCAATCCACCTCCACCACTCTCCCAGGCAGCACATTCCAAACCCTAATAATTCTGAGTAAAGAAGTTTCTCCTCATCTCACTCCTAGCTCTTGCTGACCATCTTGAAATTGTGACCACTAGTCACTGACGCACCAACTTGTGGAAACAGAATATCCACCTTTTGCCTGTTAAAATTGTTCAGAATTTTGAACACCTCAATAAGGTCGCCTGTTAACTCTTCTCTGCTTCAAGAAGAACAAGCCCAATTTCTCCAATCTTTCCTTGTATCTAAAATTCCTCATTCCTGATATAATTCTAGTAAATCTCCTCAGCACTCTCTCCAGAGCTTTAACATCCTTCCTTAAATACGGTGCCCAGAACTGAACACAATGTTCCAAATGTGGTCTGACCAATGGTTTGTAGAGGTGTAGCATCACTTCCTTGCTTTTATACTCTGTGCCTCTATTTATAAACCCAAGGATGCTATAGGCCTTAACAACTGTTTCAACTTGCCTGGCCAACTTCAGAGAATTATGCACCTGAACTCCGAGGTCCCTCTGCTCTTGTACGCCCCTGAAGGTTGTACCATTAAGCCTATATTGTCTCCCCATGTTTCTTCTACCAAAATGTATTACCTCACATTTTGATGCATCGCTAATCTGGGTCTTTGGATTACTAGTCAAGTGACATACCACTACTCCAGATTCTCCAAGCCTGACCCATGCATGCTTTTATCTGTACCATAGTTGACTTTCAATTGCCACTGTATGTCTGACCCTAAGGTTGGGGAAGGGGGGGGGGGGAACATTAACAAGACCAACTGAGAAATCAAATTTTATGTTGTTTTTATTCTTTGCTAATTTTTAAAGAGTGCAGCTGGCCATGGAGAGAGATTTTATTATTTGAACATGGATGAAGAATAGAGCTCGATAGATGTCTTCAAGTGAAATGAAATGAAAATCACTTATTGTCACAAGTGGGCTTCAAATGAAGTTACTGTGAAAAGCCGCTGGTTGCCACATTCCGGCACCTGTTCGGGGAGGCTGGTACGGGAATTGAACCATGCTGCTGGCCTGCCTTGGTCTGCTTTAAAAGCCAGCTCTTTGGCCCTGTGCTAAACCAACCCCTGATTAAAGTAATTGAATTAAGTGATTGAATCAATAAAACGCAATTATTTCCCAGTCGAGGAAATCTCTGTGAGCTAGTTTTGATGCTTGTGTGTAAAACATTCCTGTGGAGATCATGATGATAACGGAGCATTTTGGAAATACTCGGCAAGCCTGGAAGCACCTTTAGCAAATCACAGCAACAGGAACTGAGTTCACATTTCTGGCTGTTCATCTTTATCAGAACTGATGATTGTCGACCTGAAGCATTAACTCGGTTTCTCTCTCCACAGATGCTGCCAGACCTGCTGAGTATTTCTAGCAGTTTCTGTATTATGTCAGATTTCCAGCGCCTGCAGTTTATTTATTTGCTTTTGTGACCCTGGAGTTTAGTTGGCTGAAATATATAACAAAGAATGGTGCAGCTCATTGGAGCCACAAACTGATGGGCAACAGGTTTCCACCATAATTCCCCACTGTTGAATATATGATCTCAGCTCAACTGGACAGATAAGACACTAAAACATGGAGCCAGGTGTTTTCGTAGAATTTACAGTGCAGAAGGAGGCCATTTGGCCCATTGAGTCTGCACTGGCCCATGGAAAGAGCACCCTACTTAAGCCCCCACCTCCACCCTATCCCCATAGCCCATAATTAAAATTGGTGGTCAGATCATTCTGGTTCTTTGACAGAGTTGGCCCTTGTGCCAAACTTTCGAATGATATAAGCAAAATTCCCCGTCCTCTCAGGAGGTGATGGTTTGTGATGCAGGGAGATATTTACTGGATGGAGTTTCCAAGCAAAAAAAGTCTCGCTCTTCAACAAGTCTCCGATGAATATAGCTTGTGTTGGATTTTACTTGGGAGTGAGAAGTGTGGTGTCAGTATGCAATGTTTGTTAAATTTGTTATGCACATGGATAGTTGCAGTTGAGTTAATTTTTGGCAGAAATTGGGCTTTTGACTTTACTGGGCATATTGGCAATTTCCTTGGAGCTGGACTGGAAAATGATCTTTCTGTCCCTTTATATATTAATAGGAACGGATTCAGGCTTTGCAACTGGAGCTGCAGGCGGTAAACCACAGCAAAGCCACGCTTGAGAAGGAGCTGCAGGCAATCATCTTGCTTACCAGCCAGGAACTTGAGGATTACAGAGAGAAGGTTTTGGATTTGGAGGATGAGGTAAAAATGAAACCAAATTCAAGTTCTGAACCTGGGCAGTTTTATCAGTCAAGCCCACCCTGATTTCACTTTGGTGCACGAAATTCCAAGCTAACTTATTAATCTTTATTAGTGTCATAGATTGGCTTACATTAACACAGCAATTAAGTTCTGTGAAAATCTCCTAGTCACCACACTACGGCGCCTGTTCGGGTACACCGAAGGAAAATTCAGAATGCCCAATTCACATAAGCACATCTTTTAGGACTTGTGGGAGGAAACTGGAGCACCCAGAGGAAACCCATGCAGACACTGGGATAACGTGCAGACTCCGCACAGATAGTGACCCAAGCCGGAAATCGAACCTGGGTCCCTGGCGCTGTGAAGCAACTGTGCTAACCACTGTGCTAGCGTGCCGTAACCTAACCGGGAAATCGGTGGCACAGTGGTATTATCACTGGACGAGTAATCCAACAACCCAGAGTAATGCTCTGGGACCTGGGTTGAAATCCCACCGTGGCTGATGGTGAAATTTGAATGCAATAAATAATCTGGACTTTAAAAAAAAAAGTCTGTAACAACGATGACTGTTGTCAATTATTGTAAGAATCCATCTGGTTCGCTAATGTCCAGTAGGGAAGAAAATCTTCCACCCGTAGCTGCTCTAACCTATACGTGATTCCAGACCCGCTCAATATTGAACTGGTAGGTGCAGATTTCCGCTAAAGGCAGGGTCTTCCTTGGCTATCCTGCCTCTCCGCATTGGATTTAGGAATCAAAATTGGTAGGGTGGCACAACGGCGCAGTGGTTAGCACTGCTGCCTCACGGCGCCGAGGACCAGGGTTCGATCCCGGCCCTGGGTCACTGTGTGGAGTTTGCACATTCTCCCCATGTCCATGGTGTCTCACCCCCACAACCCAAAAATGTGCAGGATAGGTGGATTGGCCATGCTAAATTGCCCCTTAATGTGGGAAAAATAATTGGGTACTCCTTTATTTAAAAAAAAAATAAAAATAGTGTCTTGGGTGATGTACGACCTGCTCGCACCCATGAAACTACCACATCTGCCATCCTTAGACAAGGGGCAAAGTTGAAAAGGCAGGCCTTCCTGAATAACCTCAGCTGGTATGGGAATTGAACCCGCGCTGCTGACATCACAAACCAGCTGTCTAGCCCACTGAGGAAACCCAGTTGCAAGGTATAGTTCTGATTAAAGCTTTTTCATACAGGTGTTTGTGAGGTGGTCTAGATTGCACCTGAAACTGTTTTCCAGTCACTAATAGTGTGTTAAAAATTGTCAAATATACAATGGAATCTTTTGAACAGCTCTTATAATCCCTTTTGTACCAGTCCCCAATTGTATTTTTGAGAAAAAGTCTGTCCATATACCTTGTGGGGTTAATTACAATGAGTATGAAGGATCATTATTTTATTTTGTAGAAATGCTTTGCTCACTGATGGCTTCGGTTCTCTCCCACTTAGCTTCAAGAGTCAAGAGGTTATCGGAAAAAGATAAGACGCTTGGAAGAAGCCAATAAAAAGCTGACTCTAGAGTTGGAGCATGAACGAGGGAAACATGTTGGTCTGAGTCAATCCCATGCTGCACTGAAAGAGCATACCAGCATCTTGGAGACTGCCTTGTCAAAGAGAGAAGCCGATCTTGTACAACTTAACCTTCAGGTATGAGCTTAAAAGCAGAGGATATATTTTAAAGTCTGGAGTCATTTCTGCTGCCAAATCTCAAGAGTGCTGCAGATTTAAGGATTTCCAGATACCATAAATAAGCATTTTGTTTATTTAAAAAAAAAAAGAAAATCCGTGTAGGAAATTGTTATATATTATATTTTATATTCTGTTGCAGTAATGTTATTTAAAACCCAGGGCCAAATACATACATACAGTATGCCTGCTAAAACTGTGATTAAGGAGTTGTAAAGGTGAGGTCATTATTGATTTTAACCATTGACTTGTTTACAGAGCGATGGCTAATGGAATATTGTTTATAGAAAGGAGGTGCCATGGGGTGTAGATCATTTGAGTGATGGTGTTTAGTCCTGGGACATCTTAGTGGGATATAGATGATGTAATTAATGGGAGGAGCCAGGTCTTTCTGTAGTTTTGCAGTCTGTTATAAGATTTTAAGTTGCACAGCAGTTTGCTATAAGATTATAGTCTGACAAGACGAGGCTTTTCAGGTTGTTCCTGAAGGAAGGTCTCTCCAAAGGTCTGCAGAGAGCATGGCAAGTAACCCTGATTGTTAACTTTGAGTGGATTTTGAACTGTATTGGGTTGCTTAGTTAGAATATATAAAGAGGCAGGTGTAGGTAATGAGTTGAAGTTGTTTCTGTTTATTTAAGAACTGTAAAACAATTTATTTGATAATGTGGTTAATTCTATGTTTAAATTAAACCTAAAAGATACCTATTGGTCAGAGCCTTCACTCCTGGGGTGAAGTATCCTTTCCTCAAAGTTTTACAAATTATAAATTGTTTGGGGATCTCGTCCGTTATCCTAACAGAAGTTGGGATCTCCTAACAGAAGTTGGGATCTCCTAACAGAAGTTGGGATCTCCTAACAGAAGTTGGGATCTGGTCCGGTATCCTAACACCTTTAATATAGTAATATAGCTTTATTATTCTAATATTAATCTCATGGAACAAAAATCATTTAAAAAGTTCATTTTAAACACTTCTGCTAACATTCCCCATTCACACGCTCTCTGTACCAATGTTCTTTTATGCTGCATGGAATGACTGCGTAGAAATGGGGAATGTGCTGTGCAAGGAAAAAACAGACTGCGCACAAGTAGCGTTCCCTTTAAAATGTGAGCATTAGGGGGTGCATGTCTTTCTTAATGGGAATGCGCAGTGCAACAGGCTGACATGCATACAGCAAACAGAAGTTAGAGGTAAAAGTGCACTCCATCTTCCCTTTCTTTCACAAATGCCACTTTAACTAGTTATTTCTAAATGGGCCTCTCAACACATGGGTGTGATTTCCTCCATCTAGTAAAGTTGCTATAGTCCCAGATGACCATAGGATACTTTCCTCTTTAAGGGGGCGAGCTGACCGGTGATGATTTAACCTGAGGATCAGCACACCTCCGGCGAGGGGCAAGGTTGAGAAGGCAGGGCCTTCATGAATAATCTCAGCTGGTATAATCTTTATCATTGTCACAAGTAGGCTTACATTAACACTGCAATGATACTGTGAAAAGCCCCTAGCCTCCACACTCCGGCACCTGTTTGGGTACACAGAGGGAGAATTCAGAATGTCCAATTCGTCTAACAAGCACGTCTTTCAGGACTTGTGGGAGGAGACTGGAGCACCCGGAGGATAATCAAGCAGACACAGGGAGAATGTGCAAACTCCGCACAGACCAGGAATCAAACCTGGGACCCTGGTGCTGTGAAGCAATAGTGCTAACCAATGTGCTACCGTGTAAAGGAATTGAACCAACGCCGTTGACATCGCTCCATGGCACAAACCAGCCATCTAACTAACTGAGCTAAACCGGCCCCTTTGCTCCATCTACCATATTTTTGGAAGTGGAGTCCACAGCGCAAAATTGTCCTGTCTGGCAGAAAACCAATGCCAGAGCCACTCATGATCCAGAAGACCTGGGAGGTCATATTATGGATGCAATCTGGTAAACATTTGTTCATGTTGTGTTAAATCCAGAATCACATATGCTCAGTGGCCCCAGCAGTTTGTTTCTGTCGCGTTGAAAGCTGGGTGCTGCTCCAAATAACGCAGCAGCAAACCGTACTGTAGCCTACCAGTGCAGCCGACCCAAAACCTGTCTTGTCAAAAAGCAATGATGATCTTTAAGCCCCTTTTCCCTTCCCCCAGCTTCCGTGATAATCCTGTATCTCATTAATATCCATGTTCATCTCCAAAATAGAAAAAAATAAGGGAATGCATTCTCTTAGCAACAGCGACTAGGAGGAGGATTTAATCGCGTGACCCTTTTTTTGGATAGGTACAAGCAGTCCTAAAACGGAAGGAAGAGGAGGACCAGCAGATGAAGCAATTGGTACAAACTTTGCAGATTGCGCTGGAAAAAGAGAAAGGAAATGTTAATGAACTGAAACAGCAGGTAAATGGTGGCTTTAAACATTCATTTCAAGGAGCAGTAAACCTTTTAATGATAGCAGTCAAAACCCGTTGCATCATTAACATTTTATATTTTCACTCCAAAAGTAGGGGTTTGGAGCCTGGGGATGTCTAATTTTCTTGAATTCCACCCAGATTTAAACTGAAGGGAGGCAACAATGTGCAAAGGTTTAGAAAAATTCAAACACTTTGATTAAACTGCAACTCATATTAAATGAATTGCACTTCAAAATTGCCTGTCTTGCTGCATATGTCAACACTAGTCTGTAAATTGTGTTGAATCGCAAAAATAGAAAACGGGTTGCTTTAATCTACATCTCTTACCGAAGAATGATTACAGCACAGCTTGGCGTAGGATTGAATCATACAAACTCTCTACTGAGGAAGTGGGTCTCAGCCTGTTCGGTAATTGAAATGTTGCAATTGCCTTTTAGTATACAATGAGCTGGGGTTTGGGTACTATCAGCCAGGGTTCCTGCCGCTGAACAGTGATTCCTGCTGACAATGCACGTGTGGATCATGGATGAAGAAAGCAGTGCACTCTGCTGTGCTGCCCTTTATACTTCAGCAGCTGTCTTAAGAATAATCATCTGGATGTGGGATGCTGAAGGGCTGACTACTTTTGTTAAACAATACATAATCAAGAGACAACTTCAAGATGAAAAGGGAATGAAATGAAATGAAAATCGCTTATTGTCACAAGTAGGCTTCAAATGAAGTTACTGTGAGATGCCCCTAGTCGCCACATTCCAGCGCCTGTTCGGGGAGGCTGGTACGGGAATTGAACCCGCGCTGCTGGCCTTGCTCTGCTTTACAAGCCAGATGTTTAGCTTGAGATAATGCAATGTTTCCACCTCGCTAATGAAAGTAAAGCACTATTTTGGCTTTGCTCTTTACGGTAGGTCTATTTTTGACAAATCTTTATTTCAATTATTTATAGGTTTCAGCAAACAAGGCTGAGGCTGGACACAATCGTCGTCACTACCGAGCAGCTGCCCTTGAACTCAGTGAGGTGAAGAAAGAGTTGTACGCCAAAGAACAGCTTGTAGAAGCTCTGCAGGCAGAAGCTGATAAACTCCAGTAAGATAACTGTGTGGCAGTAACTGTTCTACACATCTGACATCTACTTGTTGAGCTGAGCAATACAACTGTGTACTCTGAACTCCCTAGGATTAAAACACCATCTAGCCTGTCTTGTGTTGGTAGAGTTTCCCCACACTGTAGCCTCTTCAGCACCATGAATCCATGTCACTTTTTGGGGGTCAAAATTGCGCAGCATTGCCAGGTTAACTTAAATGTTAAGAGTTTGGGAAATCCCAGCCCCGAATCCCATGCAGTACTCGATCTGGAATCTGTGGCTGGAGTGATGTCAATGGACTTGTGATTGTGTTTGATACATTTTATTGAATCATAGGAATTCAAATTGACCACATTGGCTCCTCATATGAGTGTCAGTATAGCTACACTAGGGAAAAGGACACGTGTGGGATTTAGATGGTTGCTTATTTGGAGCTGTTTGCTCAAATGGGGAGCTGAATAGAATAACCTGTTCCTGCTGAATCAATTCCGGGATCTTTTGGCCTATTTGGTTCAACTACGTGAAGAAACAGAAAAAGTAGTTGGAAAATCCTCATGTAAGTATTTTCTAGAATCTCCTAAACCAGCAGCAGGTTTGCAGCTTTCTACCGTCACAACTATGAATGTAAGCAACTTTTTTTTAAAAAAAGTAGTAATTTACGAGATGCTGGTTAGGCCAGCATTTATTGCCCATCTCTAGTTGCCCTTCAGAAGGTGATGGTGAGTTGCCTTCTTGAACCGCTGCAGTCCTTGAGGTGTAGGTATACCCACTGTGCTGTTAGGGAGGGAACTCCAGATTTTGCCCCAGTGACAGTGAAGGAATGGTGATATATTTCCAAGTCAGGGCGGTGAGTGATTTGGAGGGGAACCTCCAGGTGGTGGGGTTCCCAGGTACCTGCTGCTCTTGTCCTTCTAGATGGTAGAGGTCGTGGGTTTGGAAGGTGTTGTCTAAGGAGCCTTGGTGAGGTACTGCATGGCTGCTACTGTTCATCGGTGGTGGAGGGTTTGAATGTTTGTGGAAGGGGAAGCAATCAAGCAGGCTGCTTTGTCCTGGATGATGTAGAGCTTCTTGAGTGTTGTTGGAGCTGCACTCATGCTTTCAAAAGGCATCTTGACAAACACATGGATAGGATGGGTATAGAGGGATATGGCACAAGGAAGTGCTGAGGGTTTTGGCCAAGGTTGGTATCCTGACCGGTACAGGCTTGGAGGGCCGAAGGGCCTGTTCCTGTGCTGTGTTATTCTTTGTTCATCCAGGATCTACAGTTGTTCAAAACGTGATATCATTTCTTTGAGAACCCAGCTTGTATCTCAAGCACTGCCTTCTGTCCCATCAGATAGCTTCAGCTGGATGAAACCTGTACCTTTTTCAGTAATTTGATTTCTTAATGGTTCCTGGAATTGCTGTTGTGTTATGATTGGGTTGATCTAACTTTGCTCCGTTGTGTTCTATTGCAGAGCCCAGGATGAGAAACACACTCAGGAAATAGCACAATTCCAGGAGGAATTGGCTGCAGCTCACTCTCAGCTTAAACTATTGCAGAAACAGCTGGATGAGCAGCTAGACAAACCTGCTACTGTAAACCAGGAGGTACAACTTGCCTTGTGGCTATGTCTATGTTATAAACCATGATACCTGCACAGCTTGATCTGCCGGTTTCAACATAGGCCTTGACCGTAATTATACGGAGTTTGGAATCCCGATGAGTGGAAATAATTTTATGCTCCCCTCACCTGTGTTTGTCTTTTCATGACCCGGTCCCACTTCCATCAGTATTCCAGCCGGTATCCTGAGTGAATGTGGTTGTAGGTTCAAGTTACATTCCAACAAATAATCTAGATGGCACTACAACACCATATCTATGAAAGTAAACTTCAGTTTTCGCATGCTTTTCTAACCTCGTCATGGAGCAAACGTGATACTCTTCCTATTCCTGACCTGGTGATCTGTGGAATATCCATAGTGTTAGCTTCGACCAGTTCATATTAAACCTGTTGAGCCACAGGATCAACCTCAATCTCCCATATCGGGCCATGCAGCCTCTCTGACCACCCTTTCCCTTCCTGAGTGCATTGCACCACTGCACTTTATGTTCCTTATCACTTCTTGGGGACAGCCATGTTTCTTGTATCCCAACAAGACAGTTGGCTGAGTAAGCAAAGTGAAAAAGACAGATTTGTGAGACTACAAAGAACAATACGGCACAGGAACCGGCCCTTCGGCCCTCCAAGCCTGTACCGGTCATGATACCAACCTTGGCTAAAGCTCTCAGCACTTCCTTGTGCCGTATCCCTCCATACCCATCTTATCCATGTGTTTGTCGAGATGCCTTTTGAACACCGTTAATGTATCTGCTTCCACAACCTGCTTCCAGGGGGAAGACTTGATTTGAGGGTATATGGGGAGCTTTAATCATTGTGAAAATGTAATGTAATCTATGCAGCCAGTTTTTTTTTTTTTTTTTTTTTTTTTTTTTTTTTTTTTTTTTGCAGTGAAATGTCTGTGAGCACATATTTTTTAAACAGGAATGTTTTGTCAGGGTCGCGCACAACTCACTCCTGGGCTTAAGTTTTATCTTTTTAAAAATAATTTAAAGCACCCAATTCTTTTTTCCCAATGAAGGGGCAATTTAGTGTGGCCAATGCACCTACCCTGCACATCTTTGGGTTGTGGGGTGAGACCCACGCAAACACGGGGAGAATGTGGAAACTCTACACGGACAGTGACCCGGGGCCAGGATCGAACCCGGGTCCTCTGTGCCATGAGGCAGCAGTGCTAACCACTGTGTCACCGTGCTGCCCTGAGCTTAATCTTTATTCAAGACCATCTGTGTTGTAGCCCTATTGAAAGGTTACCTCTGTGGTAGGATGCCATGAGAATAACTATGGCTTTTCATACTTAGAAATATGGCCTGATATTCTCTGTCTGGATGAGAGGGTCCACACTGGATATCCAGGCTGTACTGGTGCTGATTTAATTCCATTCTGCCCCTAGATTGCAAAAGGGAAAAAAGTAGATAAAACTTGTTTTTCATTCTCCAGTGAGCCTTCACGCGTAGAACGTTTTCTCTCTCTCTTTCACCTCCCACCCTCTCGCTGCAACATCTCCATCTCTATTTCTCCCCCTACAACCTATACCTTTGTCTATGTTGTGCAGCGTGTTTAGCCTGAGCTCTGATTCTTCTACTGTCGAAAAGCCTGCTTCCAAAAACTACCTAGACTCCCCTGCAAAAGACAAACATTCAGTCAAGACGTTGCAAGAGAATTGGTGCTTGTTGGAATGATTTGCTAGCACAGGTCATAGTATCCATACAAAGCATCAGGAGACCATTTGGCCCATTGAGTTTACACTGACCTTTTGAAAGAGAGCCCTACCCAGGTCCACTTTCCCCGCCCTATCTCCGTAACCCCACCTAACCTGCTCATCTTTGGACTGTGGGAGGAAACCGATGCGGCAAACGGGGAGAAGATGCAAACTTCAGTCACCCAAAGCTGGAATTGAACCTGGGTCCCTGGCGCTGTGAGGCTGCGATGCTAGCCACCGTGCAGCCCCTGGTTTTTTTTTTGGGGGGGGCGTTGTGAATGACTGTCTGAGGAATGAAGTGCGAGGAACTGAGGATATTTTGCAGCTATTTTACTGGTATTGTAATTCTCCCTGAAATATGCTGTTGCCCTACTTTATATGGTATTGGTGATGGAAGTAGCTGGAATATTTAGAGATATTCAATAGGGATATTTATATTGTATTACCTTTTTAAAAATAACTTTTTTGGATCCCTGGACATACCTGATTTTGAAGTTCTTGTTAAATAATGCGACATAAGGGCAGCACGTGGCACAATGGTTAGCACTGGGACTACGGCGCTGAGGACCCAGGTTCGAATCTACGGTCACTGTCCGTGTGGAGTTTGCACGTTCTCCCCGTGCCTGCGTGAGTTTCACCCCCCACAACCCAAAGATGTGCAGATTAGGTGGATTGGCCACGCTAAATTGCTCCTTAATTGGAAAAAAAAAATTGGGTATCCAAATTTATAAAAAAAACAATGGAACATAAATGTGTGATAACTAACGAGTGCTGGTGCCTTAATAATGGAAATACTATGTGGACAATATTTTTGCTGTGGTGTTCAAATATTACATTTTATTCTGCTCAAATCTGTGGCAATAAGTTTGCTAAAGATTTTAATTCAAACATGGAGTATATGACGCACATTCTGTCATTCATGGGGTTGGCACCTGTCCCTTCAGCAAAGGAAGGTGGAATTAGTTGCCAGCAATGGGAATTAGTTTGGGGAATGCCTCCTACGCATATACTGATGACTGTGATTATGGCAAAGTAAAAAGTCTTTCTCTTCAGGTGGAAGACTTGAAATGGGAAGTTGAACAGAAGGAAAGAGATCTTCAAGCTTTAAGACAGCAGCTGTCACTGACTGAACAGCGAAGTCAGAAGGAGCTGGAAGGATTACAAGAAGCTTTCCAGGTGGGAGATATTAGATAGAAGAGTCTTGTTCAGTTGTCACTATCCAAGTACCTATACTTTGCACACTTTTCTTACATGGTAGTTATCTCCAAATATTTCCTGGTGAATGAGTTGAGATTTTTGGCAATTTGGCAGTCTTCCCCAACACCATTTATTTAAATATCCTGTGGCTTGGAAAGTTCAGAATGTAAGCAAAATAGACAGAAAAATATTCAACTTTTAAAACAAATATATATATTTTTATTCAATTTTAGCCAATTTTCAACAAACCTCCCCCTTACAGAAAAAAGAAAAGCATAAAACACACAGATCAGCATCGTACACTTATATCACGAATTTCCCCAATGTACAAACCCCCCCCATGAAACAATAATAAACACATACCCGAACCCTCCTCCCTCCCCTGGGTTGCTGCTGCTGACCACCACCTAAAGTTCCGCTAGAAAGTCTAGGAACGGTTGCCACCGCCTGAAGAACCCTTGCACAGACCCTCGCAAGGCAAACTTTACCCTCTCTAATTTAATGAACCCTGCCGTGTCGCTGATCCAGGCTTCTACGCTTGGGGGCTTCGCATCCTTCCACTGTAGCAGAATCCTCCGCCGGGCTACCAGGGACACAAAGGCCAGAATACCGGCCTCTTTCGCCTCCTGCACTCCCGGCTTGTCCGATACCGCAAATAATGCTAACCCCCAGCTCGGCTTGACCCGGGCGTTCAACACCTTAAACACAGTTCTCGCAAAACCCCTCCAAAACCCATCCAGTGCCAGACACGCCCAGAACATATGGGCGTGGTTTGCTGGGCACCCCGAGCACCTCACACACCTGTCCTCTACCCCAAAAAACCTACTCAACCTCGCCCCTGTCATATGCGCTCTGTGAAGAACCTTAAATTGTATCAGGCTAAGCCTGGCGCAAGAGGAGGAAGAATTAACCCTACCCAGGGCATCAGCCCACAGACCCTCATCTATCTCCTCCCCAAGCTCCTCCTCCCATTTACCCTTTAGCTCCTCCACCAAGGTCTCCTCCTCTTCCTGCATCTTCTGATAGACCGCCGAGACCTTGCATTCTCCAACCCACACCCCCGAGAGCACCCTATTTGAATCTTACGTGCTGGAAGCAGCGGAAATTTCCTTACCTGCCGTCTCACGAACGCCCTCACCTGCATGTACCTGAAGGCGTTTCTGGGGGGCAGCCCAAATTTCTCCTCCAGCACCCCAAGGCTCGCAAACATCCTGTCTATAAACGATCCCCATTCTTTTAATTCCTGCCCGATGCCAGCTCAGAAACCTCCCACCCATTCTCCCCGGGACGAACCGATGGTTCTCTCGAATCGGGGACCAAACCGAGGCCTCTACCTCCCCCATGTGGCGCCTCCACTGCCCCCAAATTTTCAGAGTTGCCACCACCACCACCGGACTCGTGGTGTACCTTGTCAGCGGGAACGGCAGCTGTGCCGTCACCTGCGCTCTCAGACTCGTGCCCACACAGGACGCCATCTCCAGCCTCTTCCACGCCGCCCCCTCCCCCTCCATTACCCACTTACGGATCATCGCCACATTGGCAGCCCAGTAGTACCCAAATAGATTGGGCAACACTAACCCTCCTCTGTCCCTGCTACGCTCCAGACACACCCTTTTTACCCTCTGGGTCTTATTCGCCCACACAAATCCCATGATGCTCCTGCTGACGCGTTTAAAAAAGGCCTTGGGGATCAGGATGGGAAGGCACTGGAACACAAAGAGGAACCTCGGAAGGACCGTCATTTTCACCGACTGCACCCTACACGCCAACAACAGTGGCAACATATCCCACCTTTTAAACTCCTCCTCCATCTGCTCCACGAGCCGAATCAAATTGAGCTTGTGCAGGGCCCCCCAACACCTAGCCACCTGGATCCCCAGGTGCCGAAAGCTCCTTTCCGCTCTCTTCAGCGGAAGCTTGTCTATCTCCCTTCCCTGGTCCCCTGGGTGTATCACAAAGAGCTCACTCTTCCCTACGTTAAGCTTCTATCCGGAAAAGTCCCCGAACTCCCTGAGGATCTGCATAACCTCCGGCATCCCCTCCAATGGGTCCGCCACATACAATAACAGGTCATCGGCATACAGCGACACCTGGTGTGTCGTCCCCGTCCCCCCCGAACCAGTTCCTGGACTCCCTCAGTGCCATGGCCAAAGGCTCAATTGCCAATGCGAACAACAATGAGGATAGGGGACATCCCTACCTCGTCCCCTGGTATAGCCGAAAGTATTCCGACCTCCGCCGGTTCGTGGCCACACTCGCCACCGGGGCTTCATAAAGTAGCCTAACCCAACTGATGAACCCTTCCCCGAACCCAAACCTCCTCAGCACTTCCCAAAGATACTCCCACTCCACCCTATCGAAGGCCTTCTCCGCGTCCATAGCCGCCGCTACCTCCGCTTCACCCTCCACTGCAGGCATCATAATTACGTTGAGGAGCCTCCGCACATTGGTGTTCAACTGCCTACCCTTCACAAATCCCGTCTGGTCCTCGTGAATCACCCCGGGACACAGTCCTCAATTCTGGTAGCCAGCACCTTCAACAACAACTTCGCGTCGACGTTGAGGAGCGAGATCTGCCTGTACGACCCACACTGTAATGGGCCCTTGTCCCGCTTCAGGATCAGCGCCCCGGACATTGTCGGGGGCAGGTGCCCCCCCCCCCTCCTCGCCTCATTGAAAGTCCTCACTAGTAGTGGGCCCAACAGGTCCATGTACTTCCGATAGAATTCCACTGAGAACCCATCCGGCTCCGGGGCCTTCCCTGCCTGCATGCTACCCAACCCCTTAACCAGCTCCGACAGCCCAATCGGTGCCCCTAGCCCAACCACCTGCTCCTCCTCCACCCTCTGGAACCTCAGCCGATCCAAAAATCGGCGCATCACCCCCTCCCCCGTCGGGGGCTCAGACCTATACAGCTCCTCCTAAAAGTCCCTGAATACCCCATTTATTCCCACCGCACTCCGCACCGTGTTCCCCCCTCTATCCCTAACTCCCCCAATCTCCCTCACTGCCTCCCGCTTCCGAAGCTGATGTGCCAACATCCAGCTCGCCTTCTCCCCATATTCGTACACCGCCCCTTGCGCCTTCCTCCACTGCACCTCTGCCTTCCTGGTAGTCAACCGGTCGAATTCGGCCTGGAGGCTTCGTCGCTCCTTGAGTAATCCCTCCTCGGGGACCTCTGCATACCTCCTATCCACCCTTAATATCTCCCCCACCAATCTCTCCCTCTCCTCTCCTTATGGGCCCCAGTGGAGATTAGCTCTCCCCTCACCACCACCTTCAGCGCCTCCTAGACCACCCCCACGTGCACCTCCCCATTGTCGTTAGCCTCTAAATATCTTTCAATGCACCCCCCGGATCCGCCCGCTCACCACCTCATACGCCATCAACAGTCCCACATCGAGGCGCCACAGCGGGCGCTGCTCCCTCTCCTCCCCCAACTCCAGCTCCACCCAATGCGGGGCATGAAAAATATTCAACATTTAACTGATTGGCATAATTATGGGGTTATGCTTTCCAGGCAACTCACTAAATGCAAGTGTTATTTAGTACTACAATCCTGAAAATGAGTAAGTATGATGGGTCATCTATGCATGTCCTGGAACCATCTTTGTTACATGCTCTGGAAAGATTTGAAATGTCACGATAGAGGGCTGTGGAATAGTGGTCATACTTGAGCTTCACATGTGAGCTCCAGATCTCTTGTCAGGAAAGAAAGGGTAACTTTCTCAAATTAGAGAGGAGAGACTTTGGTGGGAGTCTGGCCTGGGCTGTTACAAACTTTCTCGGATAACTAAATTCAGAATATCACTAGTGTACCACCCTGCCTTTTGCATCGCAATGTGCGGGGAGATTAATAAACTTTTTGGTTTTCCATTCATTTTGGTTTCTGAAAGAAAATGTCCTAACGGTAGTTTTGTATAGTTTCAATCATGTTTCAAATGGATATGGTCCTCAACTCAACTAATCCTCAATTGGAACAAGGTTCTGCATTTATTTTCTGTTATCTTTATTGAACAGGTAACTATTGTGCTAATGTAATCAAAGTGATTTAATCATTTCCACCATACCTTTAGTATCTAGTGATTATTGCTAACTTATTTCAATGTAAAATAGTTTAAAATGTAGCTGATTCTTTCTTGCACTGTATTTTTCAGGGTATCAAGGCTAATTTGGAGGAACTGCAGGAGGAGCTGGCAGTAACCCGTAAGGACAAGTTCATGCTCCAAACTAAGGTGTCAGAACTAAGAAATACCATGAAGACATTACTGCAGCAAAACCACCAACTGAAGATGGACCTCAAACAGACAAAAACGCGCAAGGTAAATTGGCACCTCCAGGGCAGGACAGCATAGTGTCTGCCCCTAAAATATTTGCACTTGCCCAGATGTCTGAAGTACTAGTTGTGTGCACTGCTGTGACTTTGTCCAACTCAACTGATCACAGGAACAGGTGGGAACCATTTCACCCCTTGAGTCTGTTTCATGCCATTCAATGAGACCTGTTACCTAACTTCATATACCTGCCTGGGGGGGTGGAGAGAAGAGCGAAACATCAATCAGATTTGAACTAAGAATTGCCCCTCGCATGGATTCCTTAAGTGTCTAAAATTTGTTTTTAAGGAAAGGAACATGAAATATCGAACATTGTGTGTCATATCTGATGTTTCGGGCGGCATGTGGCGCAGTGGATAGCACTGGGACTGCGGCGCTGAGGACCCGCGTTCGAATCCCGGCCCTGGGTCATTGTCCGTGTGGAGTTTTCACATTCTCCCCGTGTCTGTGTGGGTTTCACCCCCACAACCCAAAGATGTACAGGTTAGGTGGATTGGCCACGCTAAATTGCCCCTTAATTGGAAAAAATGAATTGGGTACTCTAAATTTATACATTAAAAATAAATAAATCTGATGTTTCATTTTGCTTGTCTCAATGTGTTTGATATTTAGTAAACTGGTTACAGCACTGCAGGAGGCCGTTTGGCCCATTGAGTCCATGTTGGCTCTCTGCAAGATCAATGTAGCCCGTTCCATTCTCCGGCTCTGCAATTGTTTCCCTTTGTTGTGTTCTGCTTCTTCATGTAGCATAAGCTGCTTCCTTGATGTATACTCTGACAAAGGAAGGTTCAGACTTGGAGATGGGTTTAACACATTTATTGAACAGTTATCAGTTCTCCTACTTGAGTTCGACTCTCCTGCCAATCTTACTATAGTAACTCAATCTAACTAACCAGTCTGCTCTAATCCATGCAGTGGGTGTGATGCTTCCTGATCTGCCCCTGTCTCTGAGTGTCGCCTATGGAAAGAGAAAGCATGTGTGCCCTGTCCTTTTATATGGGTAGCCCCCTTGTGGTAGTGTCACCTCTGGGTGTGTCTTTACTGCCCGTTGGTCGTGTCCTATCTTACTGACCTATTGGTTGAATGTCTGGGTGTCATGATGTCTCTGGTGTTCCCTCTAGTGATAACCTAGTTTTAGTGTACCTACATTAACCCATTGTGTATTTACAGTGATGCATATCACCACACCCTTCAGATAAATATTCAGTTCCCTATTGAAAGCCACAATGGGATTTACTTCCATCATCCATACAGGCAGTGCATTTCAGCTTGCATCTACTCGCTGCAGCAAAATTATTAGCCTGATAACTGGTATCGATCACTCTTGAACCTAACTCCTTTGTCATCTGGTTAGATCAGACGTTCCAACAGAAAACGTAACATTAGCTGTTCTTTCTCCAGGTAATATTTAAATAATATCAACAACAAGAAACCTACATGGATATGATTGTAGTCATTCTTAATTTTAATCCTTCCAGTGTGAATGATGGCAAAACCTTCCTGGAGAATTCTGCAGCACTTTTCTGAAATGCATCATTTAGTTGCAGCTTAATTTAAGTATAACAATTTTTTCCCCCTAAATTTAAGAGTACCCAATTTTTTCTGCAAATTAAGGGGCAATTTAGCATTGCCAATTCACCTACCCTGCACACAGACACTGGGAGAATGTGCAAACTCCACAAGGACGGTGACCCGAAGCCGGGATCGAACCTAGGTCCTCTGCACCATGAGGCAGCAGTGCTAACCTCTGTGCCACCGTGCTGCCCTAATTTAAGTATAAAAATGATTGACAGACGAGTCAAAATTTAGTTCACTTTTTAGAAAAATATTTTTATTCAAACTAAATGTTCATTATTACAAACAGAACAACAGTACAGCCAATCCCATATTATTCATTAAGTACACCCACCAAGTCTCCCCTATTCCCTTCCCCCATGTGCCCCCCCACAAAGAAAACAAAACCTTAATCAGACTAAATGAAAGACCCCCCCCCCCCTTCCAGCTGACCGTAACCAGTCCCTGAAAAGGATGAAAGACTGCCACCCGGGTAGAACTCTTTTGCCGAAACCCTCATGATATACTAGATCTTCTCCAGGTGCAAAAATTCCATCAGGTCCCCCAACCAAGCCAAGGCCTTAGGCAGCACCGGGGACCTCCACTAACTGGCACAGCTCCAGCTGAATGCTCAAAATCCCTGACATTGTTTCAAAAAAGGAGACCATAAAGTTAACACGCTTGGGGCAAGATGGATAGCATGTGAATGTGATTCGCCAGCCCTCCTACAGCACCGCTCACACCTATCCTCCACCCCCGAAAAGAACTCCTCAAACACGTCCTTGTCAGGTACACCACCTCGCCCTCCCATTTTCTCTTTACCTCCTCCAGTGATTCTAGCTCTGTCGCCAACATTTGCCCATGGACATCCATATCTTACACTCTCCCAAATTGACCAAGGACAGGATGCTGTCCATAAGCAAAGGGGACGGTACCTGAGGCAATCAAGGAAGCTCCTTGCGTAAAAATGTACGTACCTGAATACATCCTCTCGGGAGCTGGAACTTCTTAAAAACTCGCCTAGATTGGCGAACCTACCCTCCAGGCATATGTCTCCAAACCTCTCCCAGTCCCATGCCATAATCAATAAGTCTAAGCCAGACTTCACAAACGTATGGTTCCTCCAGATTGGAACCACCAGCGCCATGGAGCCCAGTTTAAAATGCTGCCTAAACTGATTCCAAATTCTCAAGTGGCTATCACCACCGGATTTGAAGAGAATCGGGCAGGATAAAAAGAGAGTGGTGCTCGAACCAGGACATTCTGACTCGACCCTATGCACGAAACCTCCCCCGGCCCCCCTCCCCCCCCGGCCCCCCTCCCCCCCCCGGCCCCCCTCCCCCCCCGGCCCCCCTCCCCCTCCCCCCTCCCCCCCGGCCCCCCTCCCCCCCCGGTCCCTTCTCCTCTTCCCCCCCCCCCCGGTCCCTTCTCCTCTTCCCCCCCCCCCCCCGGCCCCTTCTCCTCCCCCCCCCGGCCCCTCCCCCCCCGGCCCCTCCCCCTCCCCCCCGGCCCCTCCCCCCCCGGCCCCTTTCTCCCCCCCCCCCGGCCCCTTCCCCCGGCCCCCCCCCCCCCCCGGCCCCTTCCCCCGGCCCCCCCCCCCCCGGCCCCGTCCCCCCCCCCCCCCCGGCCCCGTCCCCCCCCCCCCCCCGGGCCCCGTCCCGGCCCCCCCCCGGCCCCGTTCCCTCCCCCTCCCCCCCGGCCCCTCCCCCCCCGGCCCCGGCCCCCCCCCCCCGGCCCCCCCCGCCCCGGCCCCCGTCCCCCCCGCCCCTTCTTCCCCCCGCCCCTTCTTCCCCCCGCCCTTCTTCCCCCGCCCCTTCTTCCCCCCGCCCCTTCTTCCCCCCGCCCCTTCTTCCCCCCGCCCCTTCTTCCCCCCGCCCCTTCTTCCCCCCGCCCCTCCTTCCCCCCGCCCCTCCTTCCCCCCCGCCCCTTCTTCCCCCCCGCCCCTTCTTCCCCCCGCCCCTTCTTCCCCCCCGCCCCTTCTTCCCCCCCGCCCCTTCTTCCCCCCCGCCCCTTCTTCCCCCCCGCCCCTTCTTCCCCCCCGCCCCTTCTTCCCCCCCGCCCCTTCTTCCCCCCGCCCCTTCTTCCCCCCGCCCCTTCTTCCCCCCCGCCCCTTCTTCCCCCCCGCCCCTTCTTCCCCCCCGCCCCTTCTTCCCCCCCGCCCCTTCTTCCCCCCGCCCCTTCTTCCCCCCCGCCCCTTCTTCCCCCCGCCCCTTCTTCCCCCCGCCCCTTCTTCCCCCCGCCCCTTCTTCCCCCCGCCCCTTCTTCCCCCCCGCCCCTTCTTCCCCCCCGCCCCTTCTTCCCCCCCGCCCCTTCTTCCCCCCCGCCCCTTCTTCCCCCCCGCCCCTTCTTCCCCCCCGCCCCTTCTTCCCCCCCGCCCCTTCTTCCCCCCCGCCCCTTCTTCCCCCCCGCCCCTTCTTCCCCCCCGCCCCTTCTTCCCCCCCGCCCCTTCTTCCCCCCCGCCCCTTCTTCCCCCCCGCCCCTTCTTCCCCCCCGCCCCTTCTTCCCCCCCGCCCCTTCTTCCCCCCCGCCCCTTCTTCCCCCCCGCCCCTTCTTCCCCCCCGCCCCTTCTTCCCCCCCGCCCCTTCTTCCCCCCCGCCCCTTCTTCCCCCCCGCCCCTTCTTCCCCCCGCCCCTTCTTCCCCCCCGCCCCTTCTTCCCCCCCGCCCCTTCTTCCCCCCCGCCCCTTCTTCCCCCCCGCCCCTTCTTCCCCCCCGCCCCTTCTTCCCCCCCGCCCCTTCTTCCCCCCCGCCCCTTCTTCCCCCCCGCCCCTTCTTCCCCCCGCCCCTTCTTCCCCCCCGCCCCTTCTTCCCCCCGCCCCTTCTTCCCCCCGCCCCTTCTTCCCCCCGCCCCTTCTTCCCCCCGCCCCTTCTTCCCCCCGCCCCTTCTTCCCCCCGCCCCTTCTTCCCCCCGCCCCTTCTTCCCCCCGCCCCTTCTTCCCCCCGCCCCTTCTTCCCCCCGCCCCTTCTTCCCCCCCGCCCCTTCTTCCCCCCGCCCCTTCTTCCCCCCCGCCCCTTCTTCCCCCCGCCCCTTCTTCCCCCCGCCCCTTCTTCCCCCCGCCCCTTCTTCCCCCCGCCCCTTCTTCCCCCCCGCCCCTTCTTCCCCCCCGCCCCTTCTTCCCCCCCGCCCCTTCTTCCCCCCCGCCCCTTCTTCCCCCCCGCCCCTTCTTCCCCCCCGCCCCTTCTTCCCCCCCGCCCCTTCTTCCCCCCCGCCCCTTCTTCCCCCCCGCCCCTTCTTCCCCCCCGCCCCTTCTTCCCCCCCGCCCCTTCTTCCCCCCCGCCCCTTCTTCCCCCCCGCCCCTTCTTCCCCCCCGCCCCTTCTTCCCCCCCGCCCCTTCTTCCCCCCCGCCCCTTCTTCCCCCCCGCCCCTTCTTCCCCCCCGCCCCTTCTTCCCCCCCGCCCCTTCTTCCCCCCCGCCCCTTCTTCCCCCCCCGCCCCTTCTTCCCCCCCGCCCCTTCTTCCCCCCCGCCCCTTCTTCCCCCCCGCCCCTTCTTCCCCCCCGCCCCTTCTTCCCCCCCGCCCCTTCTTCCCCCCCGCCCCTTCTTCCCCCCCGCCCCTTCTTCCCCCCCGCCCCTTCTTCCCCCCCGCCCCTTCTTCCCCCCCGCCCCTTCTTCCCCCCCGCCCCTTCTTCCCCCCGCCCCTTCTTCCCCCCCGCCCCTTCTTCCCCCCCGCCCCTTCTTCCCCCCCGCCCCTTCTTCCCCCCCGCCCCTTCTTCCCCCCGCCCCTTCTTCCCCCCCGCCCCATCTTCCCCCCCGCCCCTTCTTCCCCCCCGCCCCTTCTTCCCCCCCGCCCCTTCTTCCCCCCCGCCCCTTCTTCCCCCCCGCTCCTTCTTCCCCCCCGCCCCTTCTTTCCAACGCCCCTTCTTTCCAACGCCCCTTCTTTCCAACGCCCCTTCTTTCCAACGCCCCTTCTTCCCCCCCGCCCCTTCTTCCCCCCCGCCCCTTCTTCCCCCCCGCCCCTTCTTCCCCCCCGCCCCTTCTTCCCCCCCGCCCCTTCTTCCCCCCCGCCCCTTCTTCCCCCCCGCCCCTTCTTCCCCCCCGCCCCTTCTTCCCCCCCGCCCCTTCTTCCCCCCCGCCCCTTCTTCCCCCCCGCCCCTTCTTCCCCCCCGCCCCTTCTTTCCCCCCGCCCCTTCTTCCCCCCGCCCCTTCTTCCCCCCCGCCCCTTTCCCCCCCGCCCCTTTCCCCCCCCCGCCCCTTTCCCCCCCCCGCCCCTTTCCCCCCCCCGCCCCTTTCCCCCCCCCGCCCCTTTCCCCCCCCTGCCCCTTTCCCCCCCCCTGCCCCTTTCCCCCCCCCTGCCCCTTTCCCCCCCCCTGCCCCTTTCCCCCCCCCTGCCCCTTTCCCCCCCTGCCCCTTTCCCCCCCTGCCCCTTTCCCCCCCTGCCCCTTTCCCCCCCTGCCCCTTTCCCCCCCTGCCCCTTTCCCCCCCCTGCCCCTTTCCCCCCCTGCCCCTTTCCCCCCCCTGCCCCTTTCCCCCCCCTGCCCCTTTCCCCCCCCTGCCCCTTTCCCCCCCCTGCCCCTTTCCCCCCCCTGCCCCTTTCCCCCCCCTGCCCCTTTCCCCCCCTGCCCCTTTCCCCCCCCTGCCCCTTTCCCCCCCCTGCCCCTTTCCCCCCCTGCCCCTTTCCCCCCCTGCCCCTTTCCCCCCCCTGCCCCTTTCCCCCCCCTGCCCCTTTCCCCCCCCTGCCCCTTTCCCCCCCCTGCCCCTTTCCCCCCCCTGCCCCTTTCCCCCCCCCTGCCCCTTTCCCCCCCCTGCCCCTTCCCCCCCCTGCCCCTTCTCCCCCCCCTGCCCCTTCTCCCCCCCCTGCCCCTTCCCCCCCCCCTGCCCCTTCCGCCCCCTCTCTTTCCCCCCCCCCGTCCCCGTCCCCTCTCCTCCCCCCGTCCCCTCTCCTCCCCCCGTCCCCTCTCTTTCCCCCCCCCCCCCCCGTCCCCTCTCCTCTGTCCCCGTCCCCTCTCCTCCGTCCCCCCCCTCCCGTCCCCTCTCTTCCCCCCCCCCCTCCCGTTCCCTCTCCCCCCCTCCCCTCCCGCCCCCTCTTCCCCCCCCCCTCTCCACCCCTCTTTTCCCACCCTCCTCCACCCCTCTCCCCCCCCTCCCCCCTCTTCTCCCCCTCTTCCCCCCTCTTCCCCCCTCTTCTCCCCCTCTTCCCCCTCTTCTCCCCCCTCTTCTCCCCCTCTTCTCCCCCCTCTTCCCCCTCTCCCCCCCCTCTCCCCCCCCTCTCCCCCCCCTCTCCCCCCCCAATCTCCCCCCTCTTCCCCCCCAATCTCCCCCCCTCTCCTCCCCCCTCTCCTCCCCCCTCCCCTCTCCCCCCTCTCCCCCCTCCCCCCTCTCCCCCCTCTCCCCCCTCGCCCCCCTCGCCCCCCTCGCCCCCCTCTCCCCCCCCTCTCCCCCCCCCTCTCCCCCCCCCTCTCCCCCCCTCTTCCCCCCCCCTCTCCCCCCCTCTCCCCCCTCCCCCCCCTCTTCCCCCCCCCTCTCCTCCCCCCCCCTCTCCCCCCCCCTCTCCCCCCCCTCTCCCCCCCCCCCTCTCCTCCCCCCCCTCTCCCCCCCCTCTCCCCCCCTCTCCCCCCCTCTCCCCCCCTCTCCCCCCCTCTCCCCCCCCTCTCCCCCCCTCTCCCCCCTCTCCCCCCCTCTCCCCCCCCTTCTCCCCCCCCTTCTCCCCCCCCTTCTCCCCCCCTTCTCCCCCCCCTTCTCCCCCCCCTTCTCCCCCCCTTCTCCCCCCCCTTCTCCCCCCCCTTCTCCCCCCCCTTCTCCCCCCCTTCTCCCCCCCCTTCTCCCCCTCTTCCCCTCCCCCCCTCCCCCCTCTTCCCCCCCTTCTCCCCCCCTTCTCCCCCCCCTTCTCCCCCCTCTTCCCCTCCCCCCTCTTCCCCTCCCCCCTCTTCCCCCCCTCCGCCCTCTTCCTCCCCCCTCTCTTCCCCCCCCCTCCTCCCCCCTCTCTCCTCCCCCTCTGTTAGATGTTTAGCTGCTGTTGTATAAAGAGTCAAATGTACTTCTGCCTTTACAAACACTTTTATTTCACATTAACAGACTCTACACAAAACTATATCTTCGCATCACCTGACACAAAGACCACCTAAACCATCTTTACATATCAATATCAATTATTGGATACTTAACATAAATGTGACAACTAATTGGAATGTCTTTTAACCCATTACTTAACACCCTTAACACCTACTTATTCTTCTCTAACCGCAGGAAGTCGTACAGGTCACCCAACTAAGCCGCTACCCCCCCCAGTGGCGATGCGGACCCCACTCCAACAAAATTTGCCGCCGTGCAATCAGAGAGGCAAAAGCCAAGACATTGGCCTTCCTCCTCTCCATGAGCTCCGGCTTCTCTGAATCCCCAAATATCACCACCAAAGGGGTCCGGGTCCACCTCCTCCTCCACTATCCTGGCTAAGACCACGAACACCCCCGCCCAGAATCTTCTCAATTTTTCGAAACCCCAAAACATGTGCGCTTGATTCGCTGCCCCCTGCCCACACCTCTCACACTCATCTGCTGTTCCCTGAAAGAACCCATTAATTCTCGCCTGAGTCATATGCACCCTGTGCACCACCTTAAACTGTATCAGGCTCATCCTTGCACAAGAGGAGGTCCCGTTTACCCTTCGCAGTGCCCCACTCCATACTCCCCAGTTGATCTCCCCTCTCAACTCCACTTCCTATTTCTCTTTGATCTTCACCACCCACTCGCTTCCCTGCTCCCCCAGCCACTTGGTATATATATTCCGAATTCTTCCCTCCCCTTCCACATCCGGAAGCCGCCATCGCTCCAGCAGGGTGTATCCCGGCAATCTAGGGAACCCCCTCCAGACCTTTCGCTCAAAGTCCCAAACCTGCAGATACCTGAACTCACTCCCCCTCGGCAGCTCTACCCTCTCCCTTAGCTCCTCCAGACTGACGAACCCTTCCTCCAAAATACAGATCCCTCACCTTGACTAGTCCCACTTCCCTACACCTCCTGTATACACTATCCATCTCTACCCACCCCCCCAAAGTTCAAACCCATGGTTCTCGCATAGAGACGTTAGCACTGACATCTCTTCCACCCATGTCTGCGTGGGTTAACCCCCACAACCCAAAGATTATCAGGTTAGGCCACACTAAATTGCCCATTATTTGGAAAAAAAATAATTGGGTACTCTAAATTTATTAAAAACACAATTTTAAATAATGAAGCAAGTTCGGCAATACCCCCCCCCCCCCCACGCTGCTGTCTCTGCCTCTGTAGCAGGGCCCTCCCCACCCTCGGCACCTTCCCCACCTATACAAAGTCAGAAATGATCGTGTCCACTTTCCGAAAAAAGGCCTTTGGGATAAAGACCGGGAGAGCTTGAAAGATAAACAAGAACCTCGGCGGAATGTTCATTTTCACCACTTGGACCCTCCGGCGCATCAAAATAATAATCTCTGTCTTTGAAAGATATCCGTAAACGAACCCGGTCCACCACCTCAATCTTCACGTTGCTCAAGGGTGGCCTTGGCCGTAGTAAAATTTCTTAACAGCCCTATGCCTTCTCGCCAGCTCTGCCCCAACATCTTGGTATATTCTGATGACATGGTCCTCCTATCTACAGTCTCGATGGTCCTTTACCTACCTCAGGACCTGCTCCTTATCCAGGTATTGAAGAAACCTGACTATGTTAGCCCGTGGTGGTTCCCTTGATCTGGGCTTCTCTCTCCGCGATCTATGGGCCCGGTCCAACTCTGGAGGAGTCGGAAAGACCAACTTTCCAAACCTATTGGACATGTAGTCCGTGGAGTTGGAAACCTCCAGGCCGTCCTGCAGCCCGACGATTCTTGAGTTCTGATGTCTGGAAAGGTTCTCCAGATCATCAACCTTGGCCGTTAGTGCTCTCCACTACTCACCCAGCACCGCCATCTCTGCGTCCAGGGAGACAATCCGGTCACTGTGGGCAGAGAGCGCCGCCTTCACCTTAGAATCATGCAAAGGAAGCTATTCGGCCCATTGAGTCTGCACCGACCCTCTGAAAGAGGACCCTACCCAGGCCCACTCCCCCTGCTCTATCCCTCACACCCCACCTACCTTTGGATGTTAAGTGGCAATTTAGCTTGGCCAATCCACATCAGAGGGTGGTGAATCTGAAATTCTCTTGGAAGATCAATCATTGAGCATGTTTAAGACCGAAATGGATAGATCAAAGGATATGGAGAAAGCGCGAGAAAGTGGCATGATCAGCCATGTTCTAATTGAATGGCAGAGCAGGCTCGACAGGCTGAATGGCATTCCCTGTTTCTATGAGGGGGAAAGAAGTAGAAGGATATGTCCTTGGGGTAAGATGAAATACAGTGGGAAGAGGCTCCTGTGGAACATAAATACCAACCCGACATCATATAGTTGGTGGGTCGAATGGCCTGTTTCTCGGCTGTAAAATCACGGTAATGCTACGATTAAACTTTTGTTTTTGAACAGAGAATAGAGTTGAAAGGAGATGCTGTTTCATCAAATCCTGTGACCCCAGTAAAGATCCCCGACTGCCCAGTTCCTGCCTCCCTCCTCGAAGAATTACTCAGGCCGCCGATGGCCGTGAGTAAGGAGCCCCTTAACAACCTGCACAGTTGTTTAAAGCAGTTGAGGTAAGTTCCGTGCAAAAAGGTTTGGGATTTTTAAAGTTTTCTTGCTGTTCTTATTGGGCCGGCTGGGTCTGCATGTGACTGAAGACCACCTGCAGCCATGCGGTTGACTCTTGAATGTCCTCCGTGGCCCAGCAAACCGTTCGGTTGCATCAAATCGCAACAAAAGTGGTCCGCTGAGGGCAAGGGGCAATAATACCGACCTTGTTGCGACGCTTGCGTTCTGTGAATGAATTAAAACAGTGATTAAACCCTTGAGTTTTGTGGTCGCAGTTGACATTTGACAAGATTTAATCATTATCGTCAGTCTCTTGTTCTCCACAGTCTCAATATTAGAATGTGAGAGGCAGTTAATATATTGTTACACAATTTCAAGAAAAACTGTATTTGCAGCTGGCAGCTTTAGTTATTTTGTTGACACCAGCTGGCTATATACTACTTCGTTTCCAAAGCTTTGGTTAATTACAATATTAATTTTCGTAACCTTATTCGCAAATTCTTAGTCAGTGGAAACCAAGGGTGGGATTTTGCCACTTTTTGGCCCAGTGTGATCTCGGGCCGAAAAGCAGAGGTAGCCCGCCGGTTATGCGGTCGGTACTTCCCAGTGGATTTTTAAATAAATTTAGTGTACCCAATTCATTTTTTCCAATTAAGGGGCAATTTAGTGTAGTCAGTCCACCTACCCTGCACATCTTTGGGTCGTGGGGGCGAAACCCACGCAAACACGGGGAGAATGTGCGAACTCCACACGGCCAGTGACCCGGGGCCAGGATCGAACCTGGGGCCTCGGCGCCGTGAGGCGGCAGTGCTAACCATCGTGCCACCATGCTGCCCACGATCCCAGTGTATTTTTTAACACTTTACAAAGAAACTGAAAGGGGGCGGGGAACCTGCTGTTGTCAACCTCTCCGTTCCATAACTCTTTTTTTAATTGTCACAAGTTGTCTTACATTAACACTGCAATGAAGTTACTGTGAAAATCCCCGAGTCGCCACACTCCAGCGCCAGTTCGAGTACACAGAGGTAGAATTCAGAATGTCCAATCCACCTAACCTGCACACTTTGGACTGTGGGAGGAAACCCACGCAGACACGGGGAGAACGTGCAGACTCTGCACAGACAGTGACCCAAGCCGGGACCCTGGCGCTATGAAACAACAATGCTAACCACTTCTACCGTGCGCAGGTTGCGCAGCACCTGTGGAGAGAGAGAGTCATTTACGATCTATGCTCAGAGTGATTAACCTAAAATGTTAACTCTCTCTCTCCCCACAGATGCTGCTTGATTGCCTGTGTTTTCAGTTTTTATTTTAGATTTCCAGCTTTTGCAGTGTTTCGCTTTTGCTTTCATAAATGTTGTTTTACTGTGAATTCATTGCTGCAGGACTATTCCGATCTTGGATTATCTGTGGGCAATGACTTAGGAGATCTAATTTATACTTTTTTAAAAAATCATTTCTCTCTCTCTCCTCCTATCCAAAGGCAAGAGATGGACAGTTTACAGCGGCAGATGGAGGAGCACACAGTAACTGTACACCAATCTATGTCATCATGGACACAAATGGAAGGACAGTTGATGGAACTTACTGTTGATGGCACCAGCCCAACAGCAGAACTGTCCAGCAATAGTACAGAAACTGACGTCGACAATGCTGAAAATACTAACCATGCGAATAGGACCTGTCAGTAGGGAACAGTTTCGGCACCGCCAGGAATATAAAAGCCCTCCCTATTGCTGACGCGTAGGAATGTTTTCCAAACCTCCTTGTGCTTTATTTATATTCGGGGTTTTCTTGGCAGCCTGGCAACCAATTCTTTCACACTACTTACTGGCTATGGATTTCAATATCACCTGTAGCTGCTTGAATCTACCTTCCGCATGTGATTTCTGTTAGGCCACTGGGTCCATACAAAGAGAAGAAAAAAAGAACAGGAGGTGGGAGGTAACTTTATCTTCAGAAGTCAATCCTTGGCTATTCAGTAGGCTGGGCTGACTTGGAAAAATTCTAGGGATTCCTGCCCTTTGAGTAATGGGGAGCGGAATAAATTCAGAAGGGCTTATAAAGATAAACATATTGATTCTAATTTATTAAAATTACATTTTAACTTTAAAAAGTTGTAAGTTTTTTGTTTTACAGTTCTGAAGTTTGAGACATATATTCGTTAGTTTAAGGCTCGGGCAGCATTATGTTGGTACTAAATAAGTCAAAAGTTCCACTGAGGACATTATGTTTTGTACACTTTCACCTTAGCATAAAGAACTTCTTTCTCTTGGAAGAAACCATAGTTTCCAAACATATTTTGCACCTTTTGCATCTCCCAAGTTTGTGGACTTGAGACAAGTTCAAACTGACTTTACCTAACCATGGTAGCAAATGCTGAAGATGCTCTTATGTATTATATTTTGCTTCTGTGCACACGCTTATGTATAACTTCATCTAAATGTTACAATTTTCGTGTTTCTTTACAACAATGCTGGGAGAGGGTTTGATCACACAACACATTTTAGCGCTCTGGGTTTGAATCTGGCCAAAACAGAAGGATGAAGGTTTCAAATCCAGCCCCCGGTGGATATGGGCTCACGTCACACATGCCCTGTAGTTGGCAATTACATTCAGAAGAAATGGAAATGTTACATAGGTGCCCTGGATGGTGCTCTTCTCTGTTGAGACTATGAAACATTTTTGGGACAAAATATAGGAAGCTTTAAACTGCAGACGCCTGTTACCTGGGAATACTGGTTGGCAACATTTGGTGCCTACGATGGAAGAGTAGTCCATTCCCCAGCACTAGGCATCCTCGCCATGATGAGCAGAAAGAAAAGTTATTTCTGTGAATCCTGGGTTACTAGTGCAATTTGTTTTTTTTTTCAAAAAGAGAACTGTAGAAAAATTATGGAACGTGCTCAGCAAAAAATCCCCTGCCATTTGAGTAAAATGTTCTGTCATGAAGAAAGCATGTCTGTATGTCACTATCAAGTGAGCTGAAAAGCAAATTCCTTTTTCAACAGTGGCATTGACACTTGGTCTAAGTAATGTATGAACCTAATGAGAGCTGCTTTAACTATTTGTCGGCATTTGTGCACTACATCAATTATTGTTTCTTCCATCCCGATAACTGCTGCTATTGTGAGATGGTGGAATAGTTTGCTCAGTAACTTTTCCCTATTCAGTTTAATTTCACTTTTGCTTTCTGTTCATTTTGTTTTTGATCTGGACTAGACTCTCTGGATCTACTTAGCAAATCTGTATGAAAGTTATGTAAGCATGTTAAGGGACTTAAATTTGTGCATAATATTGCTGGAGAGCATTGTGCAATAAACTATTTTTGGTAATGGTTTTCCATGTATGATTTACCTTTGGAATTTTTTTGTTTTAAAGTGAAGGCACAGCTTATTTACAACTTGCACGTGTGAAACCAATTAAATATGATCAGTCATCTACACAGCCTGTTTAACAGTTCATATTTTGCCTTGTATGAAAACTAAAGCATACAGAAGTTTGCATAAACGTTTTGTAACTCTCAATGGGAGCTATTGATCACACTTTGATTCCACAACTGAGTATCCATGAACAAACTATGTCCTTCCATGGTCAAGGAATGCACTGGAATTAATGTCTGATGGGAGTAATTGATTATACTCTGCACATATTTCCGTATGATGTTAAACAGCACGGATGAAGTTCCAACTTCTTGGAACCATTATCTAAATCACGGAACATAAGAATCACCACTATGTTGATTACTTTTGTCTTTCATTTTGCTAGCACTGAATGTCCAGTGCTCTCTGGTCTTGATAGTATTTTTTTGCAGGTTGTTTAACATTTATAGTGACATTGATGAAGCTGATAGATCTGTAGTTAGTTATAAGGAAATTGTATGTTCGGTATATTAGAATGCTCTGCCCGAGGGTGTGCTGGAGGCAGATTCAATCATGGCTTCCAAAAGAGAAGCCCATTACTTTCTGGAGAGAAATATTCCCTAGGAAAGACCGGAGAATGGAACTAATTGAGTTGCTCTCGCTGACAGCAGGCATGGACACAATGTGCCAAATGGGCACCTTCTGTGCTACAATTATTCAATGATTCCGCTATATAAAGCACGCAGTTTTAATGCATTTTTAAAAAAGCATTTAAGCTACGAATGGGTCACCAAAGATGAGGAAAATGTTGTTTTGCCGTTGAAAATGTTTAAGGAAACCTTATTGCCATCACTAACTTCCAGCAAAAGTTACTGGGTTTAACTATCAGAATAATTGCTGCCGTTGTTCAATAAAGTGAATAAAAGTATGTAATTAAAGTTCCTGCAGCTGCTTGTTTTTGTGTGCTTCATAATCTGAATGCTTATTGATTGACATTCCTACTTTCCAGTTAAGCACTGCAAAATGAACAGTGTTAAAAGTTCCAACTTCATTAAAAAAGGAAGAGTACCGCTACTATTTGAAGGGTTTTTCTGAAAGTAGGTGTGTGGATTAAACACATGTCACACTTCAGTGACCCAAGTGCAAATGCACTTCAGAATAAACAACTGCTGCCTTTAAATATCCGATGCGTGAACTGAATTCATGGGAGTCTCAAACCAAAGAGAAAATGCTGGAAAATCTCAGCAGGTCTGGCAGCATCTGTCGGGAGAGAAAAGAGCTAACATTTTGAGTCCAGATGACCCTTTGTCAAACCATCTGGTCATCTGGACTCGAAACGTAAGCTCTTTTCTCTCCCTACTGATGCTGCCAGACCTGCTGAGATTTTCCAGCATTTTCTCTTTGGCTTCAAATTCCAGCATCCGCAGTAATTTGCTTTTATCATGAAGTCTCGATGTAGTTCCTAGTAGGCAAGCGATTTCACTTGCTCCAAGTTGATGCTAAATTGGTAACCATACTTAGACTTACTTGTGTGTGTATATATAAATATATATATATGCATATGTCTGTATATATATTATATAATTGAAATGTTTCCAGATTTATTTATGCAGCATTCGTTTGTGAAATTATGATTAACTTGTTTAAAATTAAAGTTTTTGTGAACCTACAGATGAGATGGGGGTCAAAGTCTGAGCAAAACAAAACCGCTATTCCTAGTACATTCAGTCTCCAAGGAGTTTTGGGAAAAAGTAACTAATCCTAGTCTGATGGAATAATATTTCCTACATGTTTCACAAAATATTAATTTACCTGTAAAGCTAGTATGCCCTAAGACTATGAAAGCTGCTTTACAAATACAAATTTGTTCTTGATTTAGCCTTGATTTTATCCTATTTAATGAACACAATAAAAGCCTATACTAAATTTTGGGAAGTATTACTTTGCATCTTTTGTGGAAGTTTGTAATCAATTTCTGTGTGTGATTGTAAATCTTTAACTTTCTTTTGCCGTTTTATAATTTTGTATTCAAAGTTGTGAAACTGCATCTGCTCTTAATGATGCTTTGCACGCTTGTTCGCATTGTTGTGTGTTTTGTATCTTTGTCCATTCTGTAGTGGAGTACAGTGCCAAGGGAGGATGCCAAGTTGACTGGCATGCGACCTTCCCAATGTTGACACTGTACTTCATTGGGCAGATAGTCCAAAATGTATATTCAGAAGGATCTTTTGACGAGCTATACAAGATGAGCTGCTATTTCCCATGCTGTTTTTGCTCTAGAAGTTGGAAACCATCTGTTTTCAGTAACTGCACCTTGTTGCTAATTATCTGAAAGGGAGGTAAAGGAATGTTTTACTATGCTGCATCCATTTAAGATTGCAAGTATATACAAGGGCCACATATAATATGCTGCTATATTTAAGATATTGTCATGCAATGAAACCAAAATATAAAACTACAGTATTACACAAACAAAATAACTCTTTATGGAATGTAAGATTATGGCTCAAGGTAACTCCTCTGTCAAGACTGCTACATATCTCAAAAAATTATGTTTTGGTGCACAGTGACATTACATCAGTGACTTTAAGGGATAAGATTTTTTTTTCTCAGTTTGGTGATATAAAAGACACTTTGTCAAAGCTTTTCACCTTGCACTGATCAGGTCAATTGGTAAGAATGACAAATATAAATGGAACAATGATTTATACTGCATGCAAAGAGAAATTAGATTTAGATGTGTTACGAGTACTGAGGTACAGTGAAAGTATTGTTCTGCGTACAGTCCGGGCAGATTGTTCCATACATTAAAAACAGGACTTACGATAAATATTCTATTTAAATACATAGACATCGGGCAAAGCGTACAGAGTATAGTGCTACAATAGAAGTGAAGATGTGTAGAGAGATCAGTTCAGTCCATAACAGGGTCATTCAGCAGTCTGGCAACGATGGGGACAAAACTGTTGTTGAATTTAGTGCGTGTTCTCTCTGACTTTTGTATCTTCTGTCTGACAGAAAAAGGTTGGGAGAGCAAATAACCCAGATGGAAGGGGTCTTTGTTTATGCTGCCTGCTCGGAGGTGTAGACAGTCGATGGATGGGAGGTGAATTTGCACGATGGACTGGACTGTGTTCACCGTTCTGTAGCTTCTTAGTCTTGGGTCGAGCAGTTGCCATACTAGGCTGTGATGCAGCCAGATAGGATGCTTTCTATGGTGCATTTGTAAAAATTGGTAAGAGTCCAATGTGGACATACCGAATTTCCTTAGTTTCCTGAGGAAATAAAGGTGCTGAAGGGCTTTCTAGGTTGTGGTGTCGATGTGGGTGGACCAGGACAGATTGTTGGTGATGTGTACACCTAGGAATTTTAAGCTGTCAATCATCTCCACCTTGAGTGCTGATTGGATGGCAAATGGACTCTGGCCGAGGCATTACTATGGTGAATGGACCAGTTAACTGATTACTGGCAGTTGACTGCCAAGCTTTTTAAAAATTCAAGATTTTATCAAGATTTCAGAAAGCAGCAAAGTAAGGCTACATTTTACAATCTTAAATGTCAATCAAACTTAAATAGTAAAAGAAAAAGCAAACACTAGCATTACAGAACTATCAAATTTTGATGGTTAAATTGAGGGTGAATGGTCGTTTGCATTTACGAGCAAGATTCAAATGAAAGAACCCAATAACAAATTAAACCGTTAATTTTTGACAAGAAGTCTCTCAACTTACTACGATCAGTTTGGAATAATTTTAGAATATTTGGTTTTACTTGAGGTGAAAAATTGGCAATCCTGTCTACTTGCAAATGATACACCGAGAGCTATGAGTTGATGGGGATAGCTACTGTCCCATAGGATATTTTTAGGCACTATTTCTGTGTTAAGCTTGCATGGTGAGCTGGGGCTGTATTGATAAGATTGTTGCTGAGACTAATTTTATAACGTGTGAATCCCA
This sequence comes from Scyliorhinus torazame, assembly GCF_047496885.1. NCBI lineage: Eukaryota > Metazoa > Chordata > Chondrichthyes > Carcharhiniformes > Scyliorhinidae > Scyliorhinus > Scyliorhinus torazame. Next base: position 15,724,970 of record NC_092707.1, read on the forward strand.
ATGTGTATATTGACCAGTGAAGGTAGGCTTGCTTGGACCCGAAAACTACCCAGTTTACCTTGAATTACTCTGGAAAGACACGATCTCAAAAATTGGAACAACGGGTTAAACCAGCTGTTTCACGCTGCTCCTATGTGATGACTAGGTGAGTGATACTTTCCACTAACGGAATGCTGCTGTCAATCCAAGTCGACCACACAATTGAGTAACTTTGTGAATGAGTTTCAGTGCCGGTGTGGTGCCAGGCAGCTTGGCCGTATGTTCCAACAATTGGTTGATTGAACCAAACGTTATGTTCCTTAGCTTGTTGGTAATAAGCAGAGTACTGAACCAACCTGCGCGTGCAAAACCCAAAACAAAGTCTACTGTTAACTGTTGATTTCACGATTGGGCCGCTCTTGCTCAACCATCTTGTGTAAATAGGTACATTAATGACCTATTTAAGGCAATAGGTTGAACTCCTAATGTGGCTCATTTATGTTCGCTAGAAGTGGTATGTGTACCTGGGGATCTGTTCCCTGTAATAAAAGGATTATGTTCAAGCCTTGTGCCTTTTTTGAATTGCCTGAGAACTTGGAGAGATAATGAGTTTCTCAGTGCTTTCTCCATGGCAATACCATGAAATCAGAGTCAACTTGCCAACTAATCAGCACATCTTTTATCCTGTAGTATAAATCATGATCCTTTAAAATGTTTTGTGCCTTTGTTCAGATGGGTGCAAGACAAAAAGCTTTGGTAACATACCTCTTTTTTCAGGCATGGTAGCACAGTGGTTAGCACTGTTGCATCACAGCGCCAGGGTCCCAGGTTCGATTCCCAGCTTGGGTCACTGTCCGTGTCTGCGTTCTCCCCGTGTCTGCGTGGGTTTCCTCCGCGTGCTCCGGTTTCCTCCCACAAGTCCCAAAAGACGTGCTTGTTAGGTAAATTGGACATTCTGAATTCTCCCTCAATGAACCCGAACAGGTACCGGAGTGTGACGACACAGTAACTTCATTGCAGTGTTAATGTAAGCCTACTTGTGACAATAATAACTTATTATTATGTATTGAGTGTTGCAAAATTGCAGTTTCTCATGGTGCAGAAGGAGATTAATGTGTACATTTTGAGATCGTTTTGAATTTGATTGTTATGTGTACCGATGTACAGTGGAACGTATTGTTCTGCGTACAGTCCAGACAGTTCATTCTGTGCATGAAAAAACATAGGACATGCATAAAACACAATGTCAATTGATCTGGTCTCTGAATGAGCAATGCACCCAGTGACATTCCTCTCCCCAATAATTCCGATAACCTAATTCCCTTTTGAATGATTCCATTGAATGTGCCTCCAGCAGACTCTTGGGTACTCCAAACCCTAAACATTTGCTGCATTTAAAAAAAAATATCCTCCTATCACTTTAGCTTTTACTAATTATTTTATTTTTAAAATAAATTCAGAATACCCAATTTTTCTTTCCAAGTAAGGGGCAATTTAGCGTGGCCAATCCGCCCACCCTGCACATCTTTTTGGGTTGTAGGGGTGCGGCCCACATAGACACTGGGATAATGTGCAAACTCCACACAGCAGTGACCCAGGGCCAGATCGAACCAGAGTCCTCGGCGCCATGAGGCAGCAGTTCTAGGCACTGTGCTGTCCATATTATTTTAAATCTGTGCCCTCTTGTTGTTGATCCTTTTATGAATGGTAACTATTTCTCCCTATCCACTTTGTCCAGACCCCTCGAGATCTTGAATACTCTTTATCAAATCTCCTCTCCGCTTTCTTTAAGGAAAGCAGTCCTAACTTCCAATCTATCTTCACAACCAAAATTCCTTATACTGAAATCATTCTTGTGAATATTTTGTGCACCCTTTTTGACGTCTTCCCATCCGTTCTAAAGTGCAAATCCCGGAAGTGGATTGACTCCCACAGCTGTCTGGACTACAGCTCTTCGCACCCTACACCCTGTAAGGACACCATCCCTTTCTCTCCGCACCTTCGCATTTGTTCTGATGATGCCACTTCCCAACATGGTGCTTCGAAAATGTGTTCATAGAACATAGAGTCCAGAAGGAGGCCATTTGGCCCATCGAGTCTGCACTGACTCACTTATGCCCTCACTTCCACCCTATCCCTGTAACCCAATAACCCCTAATGTTTTTGGTCACTAAGGGCAATTTATCATAGCCAATCCACCTAACAAGCATGTCTTTGGATTATGGAAGGAAACAGGAGCGCCCAGAAGAAACCCACGCAGACTCCGCACAGACAGTGACCTAGTGGGGACTTCACATATAGTGAAGCCACAGTGCTAGCCACTTGTGCAAGTGCTGCCCATGAGTGTCCACCTCACCCGTTTCCCTGTAATTCCATAATCTTCCTCAACCATGATTTCCCACCTACAGTTGTGGACAGGGCCCTCAACATTGTGCGGTCCAACACCCGCAACACAACTCTCATCCCTTCCCCTCCCTTCCAGAACAAGGATAGAGTCCCCCTCGTTCTCACATTCCACCCCAGCAGCCTCCGTATGCAAAAAATAGTCCTCTGCCAGCTTTGACAAAGGGTCATCTGGACTCTTGATGTTGGCTCTTTTCTCTCTACAAATGCTGCCTGACCTGAGATTTTCCAGCATTCTATCCTGGAACTGGAAGTAGGACTCTAACCAAGACTGAGCTAGTGAAATGTACAAATTCAACATAGCCTCCCTGCTCTTGTACTCTGCCCAAGATACTGTATGCTTTATTAATTGTTCTTAACCCATCCTGCCATATATATATATATATATATATATATATATATATATAAATATATATATATATACATATGTGGGGGGGGGGGGGGGGGTTTCCTCCCGGTGCTCTGGTTTCCTTCCACAGTCCAAAACTGTGCAGGTTCGGTGGATTGGCCATGCTAAATTGGCCCTTTAGTGTCTGAAGATGTGGAGTTATGGGGCAGGTTTTGTGGGCCTAAGAATGCTCTTGTGGAAGGTTGGCACAGACCTGAGGCGCTGAATAGCCTCCTTCTGCACTATAGGAATTAGCATCCCGACAGTGCAGAAGGAGGCCATTTTGCCCATCGGGTCTACACCGACCTTTCAAATGAGCATTCTGCCCATTTAAGAGTGTCCCCCTTGTGGTGTTGGGTGCTCTGGTGCACAGATGAGCCAACACAGTTGTATGTGGTACAACTCTATTTTATTTTAACTCTTATAATACAGTTCGTTCTGGATACTCTGCACGTGCTGTCTCCCTGAGTGTGTTTGGTAACAGATCTGTCCTGGTCCTCCTCTGCAGCTAATACTGACCACCGGGGGTCGTGTCTGTGCTTTTATATCTTTCTGTCATTGGTTGTGGTGTTGTGTGTTCTGATTTGTCTGTTGGTGTGTCTATCATGATGTGTGTGTTTGAATATCATGACACCCCTCACCCTATCCCTGTAATCCTATAACCTAATCTGCACGTCCCTGGACATCAAGGGGCAATTTATCATGGCCAATCCACCTAACCTGCACATCTTTGGACTGTGGGAGGAAACCGGAGCACCTGGAGGAAACTCACGCAGACACGGGGAGAACGTGCAGACTCTACACGGACAGTGACCTGAGGCCAGAATTGAACCCAGGTCCCTGGTGCTCTGAGGCAGCAGTGCTAACCACTGTGCTGCCCCAATATCATCCAAAGATGTAGAGATTGTGCCCTGTATGCCAAGGCCTAACATATCTTACTAATATAAATCAGAAAAAGCAAGGGTCCAAATGTTGAAGTCCCTTTTATTACTGTGCTGCTTTATTACTTTTTTTGAAGGCCATAACTATGTTAAGTTTTTAAGTGTTAAAATGGAAAATAGATTGAGCACTGCTTCAAAGTGGGATAGTGAACAGCGGGTAAAGTATACGCATATAGTTTTAGTTTAGAGTGTGATGCGACCATCAATTCACTCAAAGACATGTGGAGAAGTAAACCGTGGTTTTAATCAGCTTAGAACTGAGCCTGCCTGTGACCGGCACAACACTGAAGGTGGCCCCGCAGGTCAGCAGCTCTTATACTTCCTGTAAAGTGGGCGGAGCGATAGGCATAGCCCGTACATGCCCCAACATATCCCCTGTGGGTGAAGCCACACAATGGCCCATAGGTAGAGCCCACAGGGTTAATAACATAACACAGTGCACTGGTGAATTATCAGTAATTATACATTCACCCCCTGATTAAAATATGAAGTCCGGTGGGGGTGACGGGCTCATAGATTCAGTCGGTCCGGTGCCCGGATCGTACGTTGCGACCGCCGAAGCACTGGTGTTGCAGCCGCTTCGGGTGGCTGTGGAAGTGGGTCCAGAGCAGGCACAGGCGTGGACTCCGGGAGCGGCTCTTCCGGAGCTTCATTCCTGTGGACCGGTGCGGCGGGTGGGAGGGAGTGCGGGAACCATATAGGCGCTGAACATGGGAGGTTGGACGGGACATAATGTGGGGGATGCAGTAGTGGGAGTGGTGCTAGAGCCTGTGGGCACCAGGTCCCGGAGGGAGACGGTATCTTGCCGGCCATTGGGGTGTTTGACGTACGCATAGTGTGGGTTGGAGTGCAGGAGCTGGACCCTCTACCAGTGGGTCGGTCGTATGGCTCCGAACATGTTTTCGGAGGAGGACTGGACCCGTTGTCATCAGCCAGGGCAGAAGCGAGGCCCCTGAGGTAGCTCCCCTAGGGAAAACAAACAAACGGTCATGAGGAGTCTGGTTTGTGGCCGTGCAAAGGAGGGACCTAATAGAGTGGAGCGCATCGGGGAGGACCTCCTGCCAGTGAGAAACTGGGAGATTCCTGGACCGCAGGGTCAGTAGGACGGCCTTCCAGACCGTCACGTTCTCCCTCTCCACCTGCCCGTTTCCCCTGGGGTTATAACTGGTAGTCCTGCTCGAGGCGATGCCTTTACTGAGCAAGTACTGACGCAGTTCGGCGCTCATGAACGACGAGCCCCTGTCGCTGTGGACATAACTGGGGAAACCAAACAGGGTGAAGACACTATGCAGGGCTTTAATGACAGTGGGAGTGGTCATATCAGGGTAGGAGATGGGAAGCGGGAGAACTCATCTATGATGTTAAGGAAGTACATGTTGCGGTAATTGGAGGAGAGGGGCCCTTTGAAATCGATACTGAGGCGTTCAAAGGGCCGGGATGCCTTTACCAGGTGGGCCTTATCCGGTCGATAGAAGTGCGGTTTACCCTCCGCACAGATTTGGCAGTCTCTGGTTATAGCTCTGACCTCCTCGGTGGAGTCGGGCAGGTTGTGGGCCTTGATGTAATGGGCGAGCCGGGTGACCCCTGGGTGGCAGAGGTCATCGTGGATAGCCCGTAGTCGGTTATCTTGCGTGCTGGCGCATATGCCGCGGGACAGGGCATCTGGGGACTCGTTGAGCTTCCCAGGAAGATGCACTATATCGTAATTATAGGTGGAGAGTTCGATTCTCCACCTCAAGATCTTATCATTCTTGATCTTGCCCCGCTGCGTATTGTCAAACATGAAGGCAACCGATCGTTGGTCGGTGACGAGGGTAAACCTCCTACCAGCGAGGTAGTGCCTCCAGTGCCGCACGGCTTCCACGATGGCTTGGGCGGCTTTTTCGGCCGAGGAGTGTCGAATTTCGGAGGTGGTGAGGGTGCGTGAAAAAAAACGTTACCGGTCTGCCTGCTTGGTTGAGGGTGGCGGCGAGAGCGACCTCTGAGGCATCGCTCTCCACCTGGAAGGGGACGGACTCGTCCACCGTGCGCATCGCAGCTTTGGCGATGTCCGCCTTGATGCAGTTGAAGGCCTGGCAGGCCTCGGCTGCCAGTGGAAAGAGGATGGCCTTAAATAGTGGGCGGGCTTTGTCCGCATACTGGGGGACCCACTGGGCGTATTAGGAGAAAAATCCAAGGCACCTCTTCAGGGCCTTGGGACAGTGAGGGAGAGGGAGTTGTCGGAGGGGGCTTATACGGTCAGTGTCAGGCCCTAGGACCCCGTTTTCCACGACGTAGCCGAGGATGGCTAGCCTGGTTGTGAGGAAAACGCATTTCTCCTTATTGTAGGTGAGGTTGAGTTTTTGGGCGGTTTGGAGATATCGGTGGAGGTTGGCGTCATGGTCCTGCTGATCATAGCTGCAGATGGTGACCTTTTTATAAGTACGGAAACGTGGCCCGCAGCCCGTACTGGTCCACCATTCGGTCCATCGCTCGTTGGAACACCGAAACCCCGTCCGTGGCACCAAAGGGGACCCGGAGGAAATGGAAAAGGCGGCCGTCTGCCTCAAACGCCGTGTAGTGGCGGTCCTCTGGTCGGATTGGGAGCTGGTGGTATGCAGACTTCAGATCCACCATGGAGAACACGCGGCAGTGAGCGATCTGATTGACAATGTCTGCAATCCGGGGAAGGGGGTACGCATCGAGTTGCGTAAACCGGTTAATGGTCTGGTTGTAATCCACCACCATCCGGAACTTTTCCCCGGTCTTGACGACCACCAACTGAGCTCTCCAGGGGCTATTGCTGGCCTCTATGACCCCCTTCCCGCAAGAGACGCTGGACCTCGGACCTAATGAACGTCCTGTCCTGCATGCTATACCGCCTGCTTCTGGTGGCGACTGGCTTGCAATCGGCGGTGAGGTTTGCGAAGGGGGGGGGGTCGATTTTTAGGGTCGCGAGACTGCATATGGTGAGCGGGGGCAGGGGCCCCCCGAACTTAAGAGTTAGGCTCCTGAGGTTGCTCTGGAAGTCGAGTCCCAAAATGAGAGGAGCGCAGAGATCTGGGAGTAGATATAGTTGAAAATTAGCGTACTCAGCGCCCTGTATCGCTAGGGTTGCAGTAGTGCACCCTTGGATTTGCACCGAGTGCGACCCAGAGGCGAGGGATATGGTTTGTTGCGTCGGGAATATTGGGAACGAGCCTCGTCTTACCATGTCCGGGTGAATGAAGCTCTCTGTGCTCCCTGAGTCGAAAAGGCAAGGTGTCTCGTACCCGTTAACCCGGACGGACATCATGGAGCTCCGGAGGTGCTTAGGTCGCGACTGGTCCAGGGTGACCGCGCTGAGGTGAGGGTAGCCGGCGGCGTGATCGGAGGTGCTGGGGCGGCCCCGCGATGGCTGGCCGTGTAGGTCGTACGCGTCGAGCGGCGTAGCAGATGGCGGCCCTCATGGATCACACGTGGCCAGCCGCCTGGGGGAGGATGGCCAAGATGGCGGCCCCCATGAGTCGCACATGTTATGCGGAGGCGGAGGCGGCAGACACGCTGCCATCTTGCAGGGTCTGCGGGCCTGTGAGTCTGTGGATCGGGTCTGTGAGTTCGAGTTCTTAGACTTGGCCAGGCAGACCTTGGCGAAGTGTTCTTTTCGCCCGCAGCTGCTGCAGTTCTCGTTGCGGGCCGGGCAGTGCAGTCGGGGGTGTTGGGACTGGCCGCAAAAAGTAGCAGGGTAGCCCCCCATGATGACACAGGCCTGGGGTAGTCTCGGGTTGGGGGCCCACGAGGGGGTCGCGTGATCGGCCGGGAACGCAGTAAGGCTCTGAAAAGCGGCCTCCAGAGAGGTAGCCAGTTTTACCGTGTCGTCCAGGTCCTGGGCCCCTTTTTCGAGCAGGCGCTGTCTCACATAGTTCGATCGGACCCCCGCCACGTAAACATCTCGGACGGCGAGCTCCATGTGCTGAGTGGCCGTAACGGCCTGGTAGGTACAGTTGCGCGCGAGGGCTTTGAGGTCGCGTAGGTAATCATCTAGCGACTCCCTGGGGCGCTGGCGGCGAGTGGTGAAGACGTGTCACGCGTATACCTCGTTCACAGGCCGCACATAGAGACGTTTGAGTATTGCGAGGGCCTCTGTATAGGAAGCGGCTTCGTCGAGCTGGACAGAAATGCGATGGCTCACTCGTGTGTGGAGGAGGCTCAGCTTCTGTTCGTCAGTGACGGATGGCGTAGACGACACAGCGAGCTAGGCCTTGAAGCATCGAAACCAATGTGAAAACATTTCTTTCGCCTCCGCGGCCTGCGGATCGAGTTCCAGTCTGTCAGGTTTGAGGGCTGATTCCATAGTAGTATTTTAAGCTGATTAAATTGATGCAACCATCAATTCACTCGAAGACACGTGGAGAAGTAAACCGTGATTTTAATCACCTTAGAACTGAGCCTGCCTGCGACCGGTACAACACTGAAGGCGGCCCCGCAGGTCAGCAGCTCTTATACTTCCTGTAAAGGGGGTGGGGCCATGGGCGGAGCCCATACATGCCCCAACATATCCCCTGTGGGTGAAGCCACACAATGGCCCATAGGTAGAGCCCACAGGGTTAATAACATAACACAGTGCACTGGTGAATTATCAGTAATTATACATTCACCACAGAGTGAATTGGTAATTTTTTTTTTTATAAAGACCCGTGGGGTGGATTCTCTGCAGCCCTGCTCCGAAATAGAGTTTGGCGTGGTGGCAGAGAATCCACTTTTACGACAGGATCGGGCCTGGCGCCGCTCACCAGAGAATCGCTTGTGTGAGATTTACGCAGCGTGGCTGGGAGGGCCATTGCCAGAGGCCCTCCCAACGATACTCGGGTCCTGACCAGCCGAATTCCCGATGGCGTGGTTCGAACCACGTCTGATCGGTCGGGACTCTCGCACGGCAGCCGCCCTGGTGGGGGGGAATGGGGGATGAAGTACTGGGGGGGGGGGGGGGGGGGGGGGGTGGGGGGCAGGGGCGGAGATCGGGCGTGCCATATGTAGCGCTGTGGGGCCGATCGTTGGGACCTTCTTTCCTCGTCCAGGTCCAACGGCTGAGTCCGCCATCGTGTTCAGCACCTCCGCTTGAGGCAGCCACCGTGCGCATGTGTGGACTCGTAACCGGAAGTGCGGGGGCCCGATCCGCAGCTGAAGCTGCAAGAAGCACTCCGGAGCCCTGCCAGCCCCCTGCAGGTAGAACATAGAACATACAGTGCAGAAGGAGACCATTCGGCCCATCGAGTGTGTACTGAACCACTTAAGCCCTCACTTCAAACCTATCCCAGTAACCCCTCCTAACCTTTTTGGCAGCCAAGGACAATTCATCAGGGCCAATCCACCTGATCTGCACGTCTTTGGACTGTGGGAGGAAACCGGAGCTCCCGGAGGAAACGCACGCAGACACGGGGAAGATGTGCAGACTCCGCACACCCAGTGACCCAGCAGGGAATCGAATCTGGGGCCCTGGTGCTGTAAAGCCACAGTGCTAACCAATGTGCTACCATGCTGCCCACAAAGGTGAATAGTTGCTAATATTTGTAAGGAATCTCCGGAGTAAAACTCCAGTGTTTTTACGCTGGTGTGGGGACATAGCCCCATTTTTGGAGAATCCGGCCCTGTCTGATCCATTACGAAGGAGAAAATGCTGGAAAATCTCAGCAGGTCCGGCAGCATCTGGCTTCAGCCACATTGAGGGAGATTGGAGACGGGAATTCCCCACTCGGCGTCAGGTGGCGCTGTCGGGCCCACCTGGAGGCTCTCCACAGCACCCCCCTGCGGCGGGGAGGAGTAGCCGCGGGGGAGGGGCCAGCTGGTGGGAGGGGGCGGCAGAGACGGTTTGCCCCCAGTTCCCCGGATGTGCTCCTCTCTCTGTCTCTCTGCGCAGGCAGCGCGGCGGCCACGCCTGCCCGGCTGGGGAGGGGTCCTCGCTGCTCGGGCAGTTTGAACGGCTCGTGGTTGCCGTGAGACGTGTCGCCGGATCAGCGGGCGGGGAACGCTCAGGTCGGCGGTTGTGCGGATATAGATCTGTATCAGATTGGTGAGTGGTGTTAATAGAGGGAGGCGGACTGTTTGTGCCCGGGCCGGGGGGGGGGCCCACGGGCGGGCCCCACGGGCGGGCGGAGACCGGGCCAAGCGACTGCTCCGGGCTGTCGGATCGGCCGCGCCGCCTTCTGGCCGGCCCGGCGGCACTGCGCATGCGTGGGGCGCTCCCCTTGCCCACATTGTTTATCTTCCTTGTCTATTTGGGAAGCTTCCTCCTTGTGTTGTGTGCTTCACAGCAAAGCCACGTTCCCATCCCTCCTAATCCATTCAGCTCTTCCATTTCCCCTCCTGCATATGCACACACCAGCAACCCATATAAAGGTGGGAGATTTGCCCATTGTTTGATTCAACAAGCTGGTGTTTGTGGGGTGAGGGTTTGTGGGGTGAGGATGCGTGTGTGGGGTGAGGATGTGTGTGTGGGGTGAGGATGTGTGTGTGGGGTGAGGGTGTGTGTGTGTGAGGTGAGGGTGTGTTTGTGGGATGAGGGTGTGTTTGTGGGGTGTGGGGGTGGTGAGGGTGTGTGTTTGTGGGGTGTGGGGGTGAGGATGTGGGTACGGTGAGGGTGTGTGTGGGGTGAGGGTGTGTGTGTGGGGGGGGTGAGGGTGTGTGTGTGTGGGGGGGGGGTGAGGGTGTGTGTGGGGGGGTGAGGGTGTGTGTGGGGGGGGTGAGGGTGTGTGGGGGGGGGTGAGGGTGTGTGGGGGGGGGTGAGGGTGTGTGGGGGGGGGTGAGGGTGTGTGGGGGGGGGTGAGGGTGTGTGTGGGGGGGGTGAGGGTGTGTGGGGGGGGTGAGGGTGTGTGTGGGGGGGGGTGAGGGTGTGTGGGGGGGGGTGTGAGGGTGTGTGGGGGGGGTGAGGGTGTGTTTGTGTGGGGTGAGAGTGTGTGGGATGGGGGAAGCCTCCACACAATACTGCTCAGCCAGAGAGAAAGAAAATACAAGGATGGTCACTGGACGAGCAAACAAGGTTTCGGCGATGGCCTTGAGTCCCCAAATCCGATAATAGGATTGTGTGTTTTTGCTGTCAGTTGTTGAGGACGTGACAGGTTGCAATACAGTGGGGGTAATTATGCCATTAAGCGAAGCATATGTGGAATTCGTGTGTAAAATGCTTTTCCGAAAGCTCATCCATCATAAAAAAAGACTGATATTGAAACCTCCACTTCAAACTCTCCCGGATGCTTGAATATTTCCAGCATTTTCAGTTTTTATTTCAAAATTCCAGCATCCACAGTATTTTCCTCTTGTCTGACCAGAAGTTAGGCTTTATTGTTCTCACATTTTGGTGTTTTTGGTGTCCTTCAAGGTTGCATGCATGGATTTTATCCTTGTGTTCAATTACTGGAATGTTTTTGGATATGATATATCTTCTGTACTGAATTTATGAAACATTCTGAAAGTTAACAGTAATGAATTGAATACTCCTGGGATGGACATAGAAACAGAAAATGCTGGGAAAACCCAGCACGTCTGGCAGCATCTGGAGAGAGAAACAATAGTTAACATTTTGAGTCCAATATAACTTCTTCAGAGCTGAAAGAGGAATAAATGAGGTGGGTTTTATGCTGTTGACAAAAGGGGTGAACAAAATAGGCCAGGGATAGGTTGGGGGTCAAAAAAGAACAAAGAACAAAGAAATGTACAGCACAGGAACAGGCCCTTCGGCCCTCCAAGCCCGTGCCGACCATACTGCCCGACTAAACTACAATCTTCTACACTTCCTGGGTCCGTATCCTTCTATTCCCATCCTATTCATATATTTGTCAAGATGCCCCTTAAATGTCCCTATCGTCCCTGCCTCCACTACCTCCTCCGGTAGTGAGTTCCAGGCACCCACTACCCTCTGCGTAAAAAACTTGCCTCGTACATCTACTCTAAACTTTGCCCCTCTCACCTTAAACCTATGCCCCCTAGTAATTGACCCCTCTACCCTGGGGAAAAGCCTCTGACTATCCACTCTGTCTATGCCCCTCATAATTTTGTATACCTCTATCAGGTCGCCCCTCAACCTCCTTCGTTCCAGTGAGAACAAACAGAGTTTATTCAATCGCTCCTCATAGCTTATGCCCTCCATACCAGGCAACATTCTGGTAAATCTCTTCTGCACCCTCTCTAAAGCCTCCACATCCTTCTGGTAGTGTGGCGACCAGAATTGAACACTATACTCCAAGTGTGGCCTAACTAAGGTTCTATACAGCTGCAACATGACTTGCCAATTCTTATACTCAATGCCCCGGCCAATGAAGGCAAGCATGCCGTATGCCTTCTTGACTACCTTCTCCACCTGTGTAGCCCCTTTCAGCGATCTGTGGACCTGTACTCCTAGATCTCTTTGACTTTCAATACTCTTGAGGGTTCTACCATTCACTGTATATTCCCTACCTGCATTAGCCCTTCCAAAATGCATTACCTCACATTTGTCCAGGTTAAACTCCATCTGCCATCTCTCCGCCCAAGTCTCCAGACAATCTAAATCCTGCTGTATCCTCAGACAGTCCTCATCGCTATCCGCAATTCCACCAACCTTTGTGTCGTCTGCAAACTTACTAATCAGACCAGTTACATTTTCCTCCAAATCATTTATATATACTACAAAGAGCAAAGGTCCCAGCACTGATCCCTGTGGAACACCACTGGTCACAGCCCTCCAATTAGAAAAGCATCCCTCCATTGCTACCCTCTGCCTTCTATGGCCTAGCCAGTTCTGTATCCACCTTGCCAGTTCACCCCTGATCCCGTGTGACTTCACCTTTTGTACTAGTCTACCATGAGGGACCTTGTCAAAGGCCTTACTGAAGTCCATATAGACAACATCTACTGCCCTACCTGCATCAATCATCTTAGTGACCTCCTCGAAAAACTCTATCAAGTTAGTGAGACACGACCTCCCCTTCACAAAACCGTGCTGCCTCTCACTAATACGTCCATTTGCTTCCAAATGGGAGTAGATCCTGTCTCGAAGAATTCTCTCCAGTAATTTCCCTACCACTGAAGTAAGGCTCACCGGCCTGTAGTTCCCGGGATTATCCCTGCCACCCTTCTTAAACAGAGGAACAACATTGGCTATTCTCCAGTCCTCCGGGACATCCCCTGAAGACAGCGAGGATCCAAAGATTTCTGTCAAGGCCTCAGCAATTTCCTCTCCAGCCTCCTTCAGTATTCTGGGGTAGATCCCATCCGGCCCTGGGGACTTATCTACCTTAATATTTTTTAAGACACCCAACACCTCGTCTTTTTGGATCACAATGTGACCCAGGCTATCTACACCCCCTTCTCCAGACTCAACATCTACCAATTCCTTCTCTTTGGTGAATACTGATGCAAAGTATTCATTTAGTACCTCGCCCATTTCCTCTGGCTCCACACATAGATTCCCTTGCCTATCCTTCAGTGGGCCAACCCTTTCCCTGGCTACCCTCTTGCTTTTTATGTAAGTGTAAAAAGCCTTGGGATTTTCCTTAACCCTATTTGCCAATGACTTTTCATGACCCCTTCTAGCCCTCCTGACTCCTTGCTTAAGTTCCTTCCTACTTTCCTTATATGCCACACAGGCTTCGTCTGTTCCCAGCCTTTTAGCCCTGACAAATGCCTCCTTTTTCTTTTTGACGAGGCCTACAATATCACTCGTCATCCAAGGTTCCCGAAAATTGCCGTATTTATCTTTCTTCCTCACAGGAACATGCCTGTCCTGTATTCCTTTCAACTGACACTTGAAAGCCTCCCACATGTCAGATGTTGATTTGCCCTCAAACATCCGCCCCCAATCTATGTTCTTCAGTTCCCGCCTAATATTGTTATAATTAGCCTTCCCCCAGTTTAGCACATTCATCCTCGGACCACTCTTATCCTTGTCCACCAGTACTTTAAAACTTACTGAATTGTGGTCACTGTTACCGAAATGCTCCCCTACTGAAACATCTACCACCTGGCCGGGCTCATTCCCCAATACCAGGTCCAGTACCGCCCCTTCCCTAGTTGGACTGTTTACATATTGTTTTAAGAAGCCCTCCTGGATGCTCCTTACAAACTCTGCCCCGTCTAAGCCCCTGGCACTAAGTGAGTCCCAGTCAATATTGGGGAAGTTGAAGTCTCCCATCACCACAACCCTGTTGTTTTTACTCTTTTCCAAAATCTGTCTACCTATCTGCTCCTCTATCTCCCGCTGGCTGTTGGGAGGCCTGTAGTATACCCCCAACATTGTGACTGCACCCTTCTTATTCCTGATCTCTACCCATATAGCCTCACTGCCCTCTGAGGTGTCCTCTCGCTGTATAGCTGTGATACTCTCCTGAACAAGTAGCGCAACTCCGCCTCCCCTTTTACATCCCCCTCTATCCCGCCTGAAACATCTAAATCCTGGAACGTTTAGCTGCCAATCCTGCCCTTCCCTCAACCAGGTCTCTGTAATGGCAACAACATCATAGTTCCAAGTAGTAATCCAAGCTCTAAGTTCATCTGCCTTACCCGTAATGCTCCTTGCATTAAAACATATGCACTTCAGGCCACCAGACCCGCTGTGTTCAGCAACTTCTCCCCGTCTGCGCTGCCTCAGAGCCACACTGTCCCTATTCCCTATTTCTCCCTCAATGCTCTCACCTTCTGACCTATTGCTCCCGTGCCCACCCCCCTGCCATACTAGTTTAAACCCTCCCGTGTGACACTAGCAAACCTCGCGGCCAGGATATTTATGCCTCTCCGGTTTAGATGCAACCCGTCCATCTTATACAGGTCACACCTGCCCCGGAAGAGCTCCCAGTGGTCCAGATAACAGAAACCCTCCCTCCTACACCAGCTGTTTAGCCACGTGTTTGTCTGCTCTATCTTCCTATTTCTAGCCTCACTGGCACGTGGCACAGGGAGTAATCCCGAGATTACAACCCTCGAGGTCCTGTCTTTTAACTTTCTGCCTAGCTCCCTGAACTCCTGCTGCAGGACCTCATGCCCCTTCCTGCCTATGTCGTTAGTACCAATATGTACAACGACCTCTGCCTGTTTGCCCTCCCCCTTCAGGATTCCCTCTACCCGTTCGGAGACATCCTGGACCCTGGCACCAGGGAGGCAACATACCATCCTGGAGTCTCTTTTACGTCCACAGAAGCGCCTATCTGTGCCCCTGACTATAGAGTCCCCTATAACTATTACTCTTCTGCGCTTTGACCCTCCCTTCTGAACATCAGAGCCAGCCGTGGTGCCACTGCTCTGGCTGCTGCTGTTTTCCCCTGATAGGCTATCCCCCCCGACAGTATCCAAAGGGGTATATCTGTTCGAGAGGGGGACAACCACAGGGGATTCCTGCACTGACTGCCTGCCCTTTCTGGTGGTCACCCATTTCTCTGCCTGCACCTTGGGTGTGACCACACTTACATAACTGCGATCTATGACGCTTTCCGCCACCTGCATGCTCCTAAGTGCATCCAATTGCTGCTCCAACCGAACCATGCGGTCTGTGAGGAGCTGCAGTTGGGTGCACTTTCTGCAGATGAAGCCATCCGGGACGCTGGAAGCCTCCCGGACCTGCCACATCTCACAGTCAGAGCACAGCACCCCTCTAACTGACATTGCGTCAATTAATTAAAATTTGTCTTTTTTTTTTTTTTACAAATACTTTTTTTTAAATTTCAAAGTTACTGTCAACTATCTGTTTCCTAGCACTAGATTTCTAATAGAAATGCGATAGCTAACTATAATATTCTCCGATCTCTGGCTTAGATATCCTCTAAATTATAATTAAGTTATTATGTTTAATTAGTTCCCAAATACTCAAAAAAATTTAGGTTAGAATCCCAACCAGCCACTCAGGTCACAGCTTTTCTGTCCCCCCCGACACACACAATTTGAAAAAAGGTATAAAAGTAAAAATCACTTACTTACCTTCTGAGATGTTCTCAGGTTCTCTCGCTGACAGAGACTGCTCCTCCACCTCCAATCCTTGACCTGCACAATGCTAATAATATAATAATAAAATATGGCACTTACCTTACACCAATGGGTCTTATTATTAGGTTAGAGGAGGAGGGTGGGTGGGAGACACTACACGTGTAGTGTCTCGGGTTTCCTCTCCACCAGAATTTATTGGTTGGGGGGGGGGGGGGGGGGGGGGGCTTGCCAGAGGTCGAACTTCCGGTTCCCGCCGAAATCCAAAGGGCTGCTCCTGTAAAGGTAAGAGCTTTTAAACTCACTACTCACCTCCCAGAAGGCCCCTGCGCACCGCTGCCGCCGAAATCCAAAGGGCTGCTCCTGTAAAGGTAAGTGGTTTTAAACTCACTACTCACCTCCCAGAAGGCCCCTGCGCACCGCTGCCGCCGAAATCCAAAGGGCTGCTCCTGTAAAGGTAAGTGGTTTTAAACTCACTACTCACCTCCCAGAAGGCCCCTGCGCACCGCTGCCGCCGAAATCCAAAGGGCTACTGAAGAGTCAAGAGAGATTCAATAACAGAAATCATGGAACACAAGACCAATAGAATGGTAATAGTTTGGATGGCATGGTAGCACAGTGATTAGCACTGTTGCTTCACAGCACCACGGTCCCAGCTTTGATTCCTGGCTTGGATCACTTGCTGTATGGAATCTGCACGTTTTCCCCTATCTGGAATTGGTTTCCTCCATCTGGAATTGGTTTCCTCCGGGTGCTCCCGTTTCCTCCCACAAGCCCCGAAAGACGTGCTGTTAGGTAATTTGGACATTCTGAATTCTCCCTCAGTGAACCCGAACAGGCGCCAGAGTGTTGCGACCAGGGGATTTTCACAGTATGTTCATTGCAGTGTTAATGTAAGCCTACTTGTGACAATGTATATTATTAATATTAAAGACTGAAGCTTTGGTCCAGAATAAGTGTTAATATTAGAATAACAGTCCGCACGGTCTGAAAGCAAAATAGCAGAATGGCTGTTCATTGTGGAATAAAGGTCAGCACTGTGTGAAGCAAGACCCCCAACCTATACCTGACTTCTATTTTGCTCCACCCCATTTTTCTTTTCTTTTTTTTTTTTTTTATAAATGTTTTATTGAAAATTTTTTCCCAAACAACAATTTTTCCCCTCTTACAAAGCAAACGCAACAATAACAATACAGAAATTTTAAACAATACACAAGTAACAAAACCCCTTTATCTTTGACCTAAACTAAACCCCCCCTCCCCCCCCCCCCCCCCCTCCCCCTGGGTTGCTGCTGCTGGTCATCTGTCTTCCCTCTAACGTTCCCCTAGGTAGTCGAGAAATGGCTGCCACCGCCTGGTGAACCCTTGAGCCGATCCTCTCAGGGCAAACTTTATCTGCTCCAGTTTAATGAACCCCGCCATATCATTTACCCAGGCCTCCAGTCCGGGGGGTTTCGCCTCCTTCCACATGAGTAGGATCCTGCGCCGGGCTACTAGGGACGCAAAGGCCACAACGTCGGCCTCTTTCGCCTCCTGCACTCCCGACT
Source organism: Scyliorhinus torazame (assembly GCF_047496885.1). Taxonomy (NCBI): domain Eukaryota; kingdom Metazoa; phylum Chordata; class Chondrichthyes; order Carcharhiniformes; family Scyliorhinidae; genus Scyliorhinus; species Scyliorhinus torazame. The sequence goes on from NC_092707.1 coordinate 15,742,129, forward strand.
CTTCCGCAACTCCAAATAGAGCTAACCCCCAGCCTGGTTTGACCCGGGCCCTCACCACCCGCGAAATCACTCCCGTCACTCCCTTCCAATACCCTTCCAGTGCCGGGCATGCCCAAAACATATGTGCGTGGTTTGCCGGGCTCCCGCCACACCTCCCACATTTGTCCTCCACTCCAAAGAACCTGCTCAATCTTGCTCCCGTTATGTGTGCTCTATGTAGCACCTTAAATTGAATCAGGCTAAGCCTGGCGCATGAGGAAGAGGAATTTACCCTGCTTAGGGCATCAGCCCACATACCCTCCTCTATCTCCTCCCCTAGTTCTTCTTCCCACTTTCCTTTTAGTTCGCCCACCGACTCCTCCCCCTCTTCCCTCATCTCTCGGTAAATCTCTGACACCTTGCCCTCTCCGACCCACACCCCTGAAAGCACCCTGTCCTGTATCCCCTGTGTCGGGAGCAATGGAAATTCCCTCACCTGTTGTCTAGTAAATGCCCTCACCTGCATATATCTCAAGAAATTTCCCCGGGGCAACTTATACTTTTCCTCCAATGCTCCCAAGCTCGCAAAAGTCCCATCTATAAATAAATCTCCCACCCTCCTAATTCCCAACTGGAACCAGCTCTGAAATCCTCCATCCATTCTTCCTGGGGCGAACCTATGGTTGTTCCTGATTGGGGACCCCACCAGGGCTCCCCTCACCCCTCTCTGTCGCCTCCACTGTCCCCAGATATTCAATGTTGCCGCCACCACCGGGTTCGTGGTAAACTCCACCCCATTTTTCAACAGCATAAAACCAATCACCTTTCAACCTCTCTTCAGCTCTGAAGACATCATGTGAACTCAAAGAGTTAAACCTGTTTCTGTCTCCACAGATGCTGCCAGACCTGCTGAGACTTCCCAGCATTTTCTGCTGTTATCACAGATTGCCAGCATCTGCAGCATTTTGCCTTTATCAGGGATGGGTAATGTAGTGGTGCCCACATCATAGAATCCGTATAGTGCAGAAGGATGCCATTTCGCCTATCCTGTCTGCACTGACCCTCTGAAAGAGCACCATACCGAGGCCCATACACCAGCCCTATCACCCTAATCCCGCTTAACCTTTGGGATACTAAGGGGCAATTTATCATGGCCAATCCACTTAACCTACACATTTTTGGACTGTGGGAGGAAACCGGAGCACCCGGAGGAAACCCATGCAGACACGGGGAGAACATGCAAACTCCACACGGACAGTTACCCAAGCCGGGAATCGAACCCGGATCCCTGACGCTGAGAGGCAGCAGTGATAACCACTGTGCCGTATCCTGTGAATTAATTAAAAAAATATAAGCAGTGTTGTTACTGGTGGGGCAGCTTGTATGCGAAATGTTAATTTTCATAGCGTTTGTACCAAGATCTCAATCTGACTCTGTGACATTATCTTTTATTTGTGTCGTTCAATTTATAGTCTGAAACAAACCAAGACATCTGTTTTTGTGATGAAATGATTGGATTAAAGAAATTAAAATTACTCTTTCTCAATGTACAATTTATCAGCCAATTTATATCTGCTACAAAGGCTGAATCTCTAATCCAGAAAAGGGCCTAATGCTTTCCATATTCTAAATAGCTAATCATTACATCTGTTCATCCATGCAGGCTGATATCTGGTTTGATAAGTATTGAGGGTGTACTAAAAACACAGAATGAACATGCCTGTTAAAATATTAGGTTTAATTAATATGCTGTTGTCATTTTGAAAGGACTTGCAAGGACATTCTATTGACATTATATATTGTGCCAATTAAAGATTGTGGCAGCCTGTCAAATGTACTTTTTCAATCAATTGTTTATATTTCAGTTCATTGGTGTTGCGTAGCTGTGCCCCAGAGGTTCTTTGTTTAAATTACTCAGTTTGATTAAAAATGATGAGGATTGTAGCTAAATCTGACTGGTAATTTACAAAACTCTAAAGTTTACATCCACACACTATGGAAAATAATCCCTGTAATTATATATGCCGTATGAAATGAGCAGAATGTTGATTGAAAGAAAAATGTGGCTGTTTGACTGAGACATCAGACCATGGAAAGGAGACACTTCGAGAAATAAATGCTGAGTAGGTGAGATGTTATGAGGAGTCTCCGGGATGGGAAATTCAGCAATGCTCACATTCCATGAATTAATTAAAATAATATAACCAGCATTGTTACTGATTGGCGCAGTTTATATGAAAAATATTCAATTTATGGAGTGCATTTCACAAACTCAAGGCGTCCCAAACTACTTCATGGCCAACAAATGAATCAAGGGAGGCAATCCAAGGAGTCCAAGCATAGGTTTGCTGATGAAACCAAATTCTTTATTTTGTATTATTTTGCTCAAGTGACGATTATTCATGATTGAATGCTATCCAACAGTAGACGTCACAAATCACGCCAAACCCCCCCCCCCCCCCCCCGTACCTACACCACATGGGCCAGCGCAGCCCACATCCCTTGAATGAATAAAAACATCAGGAATGTCTCCTGACATTCCTTGCTCTAGATTAACCTGATTTTTACCATTTAATATTGTGTGCATTTGTATATGGTTCTTTCCCGATTTGTTCCTTTCAAGGCTAAACAATAACTCCCAACACCACTCGAAGATCAACGTCATCAGGACTGATCCAAGGCCAAATTGTCCATTTTTAAGAACCTGGTGCTGCTGATTGCAATGCTGGTGTTTAGACATTAGCTCATCTAATAGCTCATGGAGAGAGTACAGAAAAGGTTTACCAGGATGTTGCCTGGTATGGAGGGTATTAGCTATGAGGAGAGATTGAATAAACTGGGATTATTCGCCCTAGAAAGACAGAGGCTGAGGGGTGACCTCATAGAAGTTTATAAAATTATGAGGGGTGGAGTAGGGCAGAATTGACAATTACAAGGGGGGTGCAAGTTCAAGGTGAGGGGGGAAAAAGTTCAGTGGAGATCTGCAGGGGAAGTTTTTTTTATACAGAGGGTGATGGTGGCCTGGAATGCACTGATAAGCGAGGTGGTTGAGGCAGATACGTTAGCGACCTTTAAGACTTATCTAGATAGACACGTGAGCAGACGGGGTATCGAAGGATACAGGAGGTTGGTCTGGATAGGACATGTGCTCGGCGCAGGCTTGGAGGGCCTATTCCTGTGCTGTATTGTTCTTTGTTTTATAAAGGGACAGGTCACTATTTGGAAATGAGTTTTGCTTTTTAGTGATTTTGCCTTGGCGTTCACCTGGGAGATTTTAGACTGTTGAAGGCTGTAAGTTACTGAGAAACAGCAAAACATAATGTCCTTGATTCCCAGAGAAAGTATTATGGTAACTTTGTGACATGCTGTGTGACAAGGTGCTGAAAGGCAATGTAAAGCAGTGTACTGGATAGAGACAGTTCTGCTCACAGTGAATTTAAATTTCTAATCATGGAGATGTTTTAAGGGATGGTTGAGGATTTAGGAGCATGAATGAATCTGCTTTATGTTGAGCCAAAGACTTCAAGGAAGATGGCGCTCGTGAATATCTAGCCCTTGAAAACTGCTTGGAGATATGTGTATAGCATTCCTACAAATACTTGTTCCCTACCACTGATCAACAGTCCCATCATCTCGATGAATCAAATACTCTACCCCATCTCCAAATATAAAGAAACCAAGCATCCCCTACAACACTACTTAGTCTTGCAGCATAATTCCTCTAGAATTCCTCTTGTCCTCACCCCCCAGCACACCAGCCTCTGTATTCACCGGGTCATCCTCTGCCATTTCTGCTAGCTCCAATGTGATGCTACCACCCAACACATCTACCCTTCTCTTTACAGCATTCCAAAGAACTGTTCTTCTGCAACTCACTGGTCCACTCCTCAGGTGCCCTAACACCCCTTCCTTTCCGACAGCACTTTTCTATGCAAGTACAAAAGATGAAACCCATGCACTTTCACCTCCTTTCTTCTCACCGTCCAAGGCTCCCAACACTTGCTTCCAAGTGCAACACCAATTTGCTTATACTTTTTTCAATTTAGTATATTGTATTTGCTTTTCACGATGTGGGTCTCTGCTACATTGGGGAGACCAAACACAGATTGGGTGACTGCTTTACAGAACACCAGCAGTCATGACCCTGAGCTTCCAGTTGCTTGTCATTTTAATTCTCCATCTTGCTTCCACGCTGACTTTTCTGTTCATGCCTTGCTACACTGTTTCAGTGAACCTCAAGGCGCTGTCCCTTGAACTTGCATATCTTTCTCCTTGGCACTCTACAGCCTACTGGACTCGACGTCGAGTTCTGGCTTTAAAGGAACAAATCAGGAAGGAATGTTACAAATGCATACAGAATTAAATTTGCATTTCTGTCTTTCTACAGTTCTGACGAATGGCCATCTCGATATGAAACATTAACTCTGTTTCTATCCACAGATTCCATCTGTTTTTTATTCCTCTGAGCAACACTTGCTCCTGCTGCATCTCTACAATCAATATGCTCAGCTGATCAAGTTAATTGGTCCCCAAAATACTTAATTAGAACATAGAACATAGAACGATACAGCGCAGTACAGGCCCTTCAGCCCACGATGTTGCACCGAAACAAAAGCCATCTAACCTACACTATGCCATTATCATCCATATGCTTATCCAATAAATTTTTTAATGCCCTCAATGTTGGTGAGTTCACTACTGTTGCAGGTAGGGCATTCCACGGCCTCACCACTCATTGCGTAAAGAACCTACCTCTGACCTCTGTCCTACATCTATTACCCCTCAGTTTAAAGCTATGTCCCCTCGTGCCAGCCATTTCCATCCGCGGGAGAAGGCTCTCACTGTCCACCCTATCTAACCCCCTGATCATTTTGTATGCCTCTATTAAGTCTCCTCTTAACCTTCTTCTCTCCAACGAAAATAACCTCAAATCCATCAGCCTTTCCTCATAAGATTTTCCTTCCATACCAGGCAACATCCTGGTAAATCTCCTCTGCACCCGCTCCAAAGCCTCCCCGACCTTCCTATAATGCGGTGAATTGAAACCTGTGAGTCTATACACATGACTGCTCTTTGTCTTCATTATGCACCCGTTTCCCCTTCTTCCAAAGTGGTGTTTGTGATGCATAATTGCCTATCCTACTGTGTTTCTGAGTGCACTCTTCCTGGCAGGTGTAGTGTAAGGGGTTAATGTGTAATATGCTAATGAGACTGCATATTTAATTACAGGAACTGATGCAATGTCTCCTGATCTTGCTTTCTCTTGTCGACCTCGTAGCAAGGAAGTGACAAATAATATTCCAAAAAGTTAATGGTTTCCTTACCTTAACAGACAATGTAAATATTCTTTGTTTGCACAACAAAACCGAGGATATTACATGGTGATGTGAGTTTTTATTCATTCATGGAATGTGCGCTGCGCTGGCTCGGCCAGCATTAATTATCCACCCTTAATTGCCACTGGGAGAAGGTGGTGGTAAATTGCCTTCTTGAACCGGTGCAGTCCATGAGTGTAGGTACATTCACAGTGCTGTTAGAGAGAGAGTTCAAGGATTTTGACCCAGTGACGGTGTGATGAGTGGCTTGGGAAATTTCCAGCTGGTAGTATTCCCATGTGTCTGTATTCCCTTGCCCTTCAAGAATCTAGGCCAGAAAGAGCACTCTACCCAGGCTCACTCCACCTGTCACAATTATCCTGTCTTAAGAGGCCAAATGCTGTTTTTGAAAAGGTCGCAGCAAGAAACCTGTAAACAATAAGCAAAAAGAGAACCAGTCGAAAGGTGACAAGATCCATAAAATAGATGATATCCGTGTTATTGAGGTGCCTTTAATTGGAGAGATCTAGGAACCACGTGGAAGCTACTGAAGTGTTGATGACCCGCTGGAGGAGACGGGCTTTAAAGTTAGCCTTGAATTCAGCAGGTTTTTTTTCTCATGCAAAACTGTGATTGGAGAAAAGTTCACTTCTGCCATCATAATGATAAACTGCATGGACCAGGAGATATAGACCTTAAACGACAACCAAATGCAACCCTTTGATTTTTTGATTTGATTTGATTTATTATTGTCACATGTATTAGTATACAGTGAAAAGTATTGTTTCTTGCATGCTGTACAAACAATGCATCCCGTACATAGGGAAGGAAGGAGAGACTGCAGAATATAATGTTACAGTTATAGCAAGGTGTAGAGAAAAGATCAACTTAATACAAGGTAGGTCCATTCAAAAGCCTGATGGCAGTAGGGAAGAAGCTGTTCTTGAGTCAGTTGGTACGTGACCTCACACTTTGGTATCTTTTTCCTGACGGAAGACGGTGGAAGAGAATATGTCCGGGGTGCGTGGGGTCCTTGATTATGCTGGCGGTCTATCTGAGACAGCGGGAATTATAGATAGAGTCAATGCATGGGAGGCTGGTTTGCGTGGTGGACTGGGCTACATTCACGACCTTTTGTAGTTTCCTGCGGTCTTGGGCAGAGCAGGCTCCATACCAAGCTGTGAATGTTTTCCATGGTGCATCTGTAGAAGTTGGTGAGAGTCGTAGCTGACATGCCAAATTTCCTTAGTCTTCTGAGAAAGTAGAGTCGTTGGTGGGCTTTCTTAACTATAGTGTTGGCATGGGGTCCAGGACAGGCTGTTGGTGATCTGTACACCTAAAAACTTGAAGCTCTTGGCCCTTTCTACTTCGTTCCCATTGATGTAGACAGGGACATGTTCTCCACTACTCTTCCTGAAGTCGATGACAATCTCCTTCATTTTGTTGACATCGAGGGAGAGATTATTGTCACACCAGTTCACCAGATTCTCTATCTCATTCCTGTACTCTGTCTCGTCGTTGTTTGAGATCCGACCCACTATGGTGGTGTCATCAGCAAATTTGAAAATCGAGTTGGAGGGGAATTTGGCCACACACTCATAGGTGTACAAGGAGTATAGTAGGGGGCTGAGGACACAACCTTGTGGGGCACCGGTGTTGAGGATGATCGTGGAGGAGGTGTTGTTGCCTATCTTTACTGATTGTGGCCTGTGGGTTAGAAAGTTCAGGATCTAGTCGCAGACGGATGAGCTGAGGCCAAGGCCACGGAGTTTGGAGATGAGATTAGCAGGAATGATGGTGTTGAAGGCTGAGCTGTAGTCGATAAATAGGAGTCTGACATAGGTGTCTTTGTTATCTAGGTGTTCCAGGGTAGAGTGCAGGGCCATGGGGATGGCATCTGCTGTGGACCTGTTGCAGCGGTAGGCGGACTGCAGTGGATCAAGGCAATCCGGGAGGCTGGAGTTGATTCGTGCCATGACTAACCTTTCGAAGCACTTCATGATGATCGATGTCAGAGCCACTGGAAATAGTCATTTAGGATAGTCACCTGGGCAGCACGGTGGCGCAGTGGTTAGCACTGCTGCCTCACGCCGCCAAAGTCCTAGGTTCGATCCTGGCTCTGGGTCACTGTGTGGAGTTTGCACATTCTCCCCGTGTTTGCGTGGGTTTCGCCCCCACAACCTAAAGATGTGCAGAGTAGTGGATTGGCCATGCTAAATTGTCCCTTAATTGGGAAAAAAAGAATTGGACACTCTAAAATTTTAAAAAAAGGATCGTCACCTGAAACCTTGTGATCTTGAACCAGGGGAAAGCCTGTACCCTCTGGCTTGCATCTGATTTTCAGAGTAGAAAAACCGGAAAGAACAACAACCTAAAACTGAGCTGAATTTCCACAGTTGTTCACAGGACTAGGTAGGTTGAAGACAGTGTTCCACATCATCTTTGTCCTAAAATATAGCCAATGTGTCCGTTACACCCAGAAAGGCTTCTCATCCGTTCTCGCCAAAGATAAAGGTGCAACTTGACTCTATGTTGAAGCAAGTGGTTATTTCACCTGTGTCAGAATCTATAAGCTGGTGCTTGGGGATGGTCCCAGTGCCAAAATGCGCCGGATATAACAAAATTTGCATACATTTCACAAAGCTGAACAAAGCAGCCGAGCGCAAAGTTCATCATATGTTGCTGTGGATGAAAGCTTAGCAAAATTGGTGACACGGCACTTGCTGCTTCACAGCGCCAGGGTTTCAATTCCAACCTTGGATGACTGTCTGTGTGGAGTCTGCCGTTTTCCCAATGTCTGCTTGGGTTTCCTCCGGGTGCTCTACTTTCCACCCACAGTCCAAAGGTGTGCTGGTTAGGTGGATTGGCCACGCTAATTACCCCTTAGTATCCAAAGGTTGGATGGGTTATGAGGATCGGGCGAGGGAGTGGGCCTGGGTAGGGTGCTCTTTCAGAGGGTCAGTGCAGACTTTTTTAAAAATTTAGAGTCCCCAATTCATTTTTTTTCAATTAAGGGGCAATTTAGCGTGGCCAATCCACCTACTCTGCACATCTTTGGCTTGTGGGGGCGTGACCCACACAAACACGGGGAGAATGTGCAAACTCCACACGGACAGTGACCCAGAGCCGGAATCGAACCTGGGACCTCAGCACCGTGAGGTAACCGTGCTAACCACTTCCGCCACCATGCTGCCCTCACCTGTACAATTTAAGGCTTGGACAGGCGAGGGAGAAAGAACATAGTATTATTCCAGCCAGATATAGAACAATGAGAAATGTCACATTGTGCAACTTACCAAATCTCCAACCAGGAGAACCCATTTGGATTCGAGTCCAAGCTCGTTATTGACAAGTGCTTTGAAAGACATCACATCTGCCGGCCTACCCCACTCAAATTGAAAATGGTATGGTGAGATGGAACAGATGTGCGCGAGATACCCACACACAAGTAACCTCCGACACAGTCGAATCAGTCATTTACCCAATTGAGCAGACCTGAGATACAGCATTTGCCAAGAGATCTAGGTGGCAACCAGATTGATGAACCCAAGTCTGAGAGACTTGAGCAGCACTCAAATCCTCAATCACTTCCAAAGGAGCAGAGGACCCCTTTGGGAAGATGTGAAACTGCCACAGTGTTTATTTCTATAAAAATAAATTTGAAATCAGAGACTTGGGGGAAGAAGAAACAGAGCTGGGAAGGGGGGGGTGTACTTCTAAGGGGTTAATTCGAACTGATATGCTGATGAGACACCGTATATGTCATCACACGAAGTGATGCAATGTCTTGTGAGCTTGCTCTTTTGTAGACCCCATGGTAAGGAAACCACAGTAAGTGATATTCCAATAAAGTTAAATGTTTTCCTTGCCTCAGCACTCTGTAAATATTCTATGTTAGCATAGCAATCAAAAATATTAAAACAGGAGGCTGGGAGAAGGGTTGCAGCTGTGTTTCAGTGGCATATTCCTCGAAACAGATTGGCACTTGATGTTTTGAAGTCTGAGCCCCTGGTGATTTCCTGCTGTAGAGTTGGCTGAGCCCAGCCTACCTTCCTTTTGGTTCTGGTATGGGTGGGGATTGGTAAAGCAGTGCAGTTTATTCATTGAGAGCAGCTTGTCCAGTTGCCAGTTCTTTGCTCTGTGGTGAGTGGCTCCTATGGTGGCAGTGGAAGCCTGTTCCAATCATATTCCTCATTTGGCTAAAGTTATCTGCCATGCTGCCCAGTGAATTGGTGACATTGAACACAGAGGTCTATTTGGCAGCTGTCTGAGAGGCTGTGCAGCAGATGGCTCAATACATATTCTGCATTCTGTAAGTCAATATCAATTGCATACAGCTTTACACTTGCCACCATATATTGGATACTTCTGGATAATCCTGCAGTGACGCCATCAGCCATTTTGCTAAGAAAGTGTTTTCTTTAAAAGAAAATGGGCTATTGAGAATAATGGCTGAATGCTTCAACTGGGGAGTCGGTCCTTGGAATGTGCTTTCCAGCATCACTTCTACCTGTTGCTGCTTTTGCCCTTTCATTTTCTATGCCTCACTCCCCACACTGCTTCCTGCTGAATATCCAAATCATCCCTGGTTGATGCCCCTTGCACTGGAAGTTGCCTGGTTTCTGGTGGCCTTGAATGCCGAGGGTCAGCTGCTCAAAAGGGTGGAATCATTGAAGGAAGGTGCGCCCCCCCCCCCCCCCCCCACACACTCCTTTTGTGGGTTGTCTCCTGTTAAGTACAGCTTTCTTCTGTAAGGTGTAAAGCATGTTGAATGTGTTTAGCTCCAGATTACAAGCCAAGAGGTTTGGGGACATCCTGAGGTCACGAAAGGTACTATGTAAATGCCACTGCTCTGCTTTATGACCACAGCTTTTAAAAAGAAACAGTTTATTATCAGCATTTCTTAGTGAGAAAAAGGCAGGGTTTAATGCTTGCACAGCTTTGGTTCCCTATGTGTTGATCCATTCGGAATCGGAATGCTTTGGGGATGATGTATAGTCCTGTTACAGCATAAATATAGTTGAAAAGCAGGAATTGAATTGCCAAATATTTGGAGAATTACTGACCAACCGCACAAAATGAAATGTTCCTCCAGAATAATTTTCATATTTTGGGTTGTCGTAAACCAGACTGGCAGTACGGTTGGAATTATTGTGAAAATAAAATAATTTAACTTTGCAGTTTTATATTTTCTTTTCTTCCCAAAGGCAGCTGGCAACATTCCAATATCTCATCTGAGTAGCCGTTCCTCGTCTGACTGAGCAATGTTGACGGGTTATTTGTTAAACTGGGCACTAAAGCCCACAAAGTCCACACAACTGTGACCTAATTTACCTTTAAGAGCACTTAACTGAGCATTGGCCATGAATCTAATAGGGAATGTGCGTGACTTAGTGCTGCAGTCTGTACCAAACTATCCAGGGAGAATGGCTTACCATTCAATCATTCCAGCAGATTTCAAAATGGGACAGATCCAAAATATAAGACTAAATCCTTTGTCTTTTCGACTGTGCATAATGTGAGAAAATCTGGAGAGCGAATTAAAATTTTATGCCAATCTTGAGTTTCAGATTAATAAAGAAACTGATCCACATCCCTACACATCTGGTATTTTTTTCTCCTACCTTTCTTTCATGGTAGATTTGTAACACTGCTGTTCTTGGTTAACTCAGTAAGGACGCTGTGTGTACAGTGTGGAACTACAGGAGGCAGGCAGAAGATCATAGAATCCCTACAGTGCAGAAGGAAGACATTCCACACATCGAGTCTGCACCGAACCTCCGAAAGAGCACCATACTTAGGCCCATTTGGCTGCCCTATCCCCATAACCCCATCCAACCTTTGAACACTAAGGGGCAATTTTAGCATGCACAAAACCTGCACATTTTTGGACTGTGGGAGGAAATTGGAGCACCCGGCGGAAACCCACACAGACTCAGAGAAAGTGCAAACTCCACACAGTCACCCGAGGTTGGAATTGAACCCGGGTCCCTGGTGCTGTATGACTGCAGTGCGAACCACTGTGCCTCCATGATGCGGATTTTAGGAAAATAGATTTGTCTTGTATTTACAGTAAATAAAGCAGTACATTCTTTTAAAAAAGGGACACAAACCTGTACAATTCTATGGAGTGGAGATTCCTGCGTTGGACTGGGGTGAGCACAGTAAGAAGTCTTACAACAGCAGGTTAAAGTCCAACAGGTTTGTTTCAAATCACTAGCTTTCGGAGCACTGCTCCTTCCTTCACCTGAGGAAGGAGCAGTGCTCCGAAAGCTAGTGATTTGAAACAAACCTGTTGGACTTTAACCTGCTGTTGTAAGACTTCTTACAATTCTATGGAGGACAGTGAGCTCTGTATTGTAATCCAGTAATCCAAGTGATAGTCATGGACTCACTTGCAAAGTTAAAAAGAGAAGCTGATATATTTTTGAAGAAAGCATGTATATAACAATACTAGATGTCACGCAGAGAGCTGCAGGTAATTTTCCAATCCCAGGGTTCATTTGACAGATTGCTGGAACTTTGCTGCAGGGTTTACTTTGTCACCTGAACCCTCATGATTTGTATTGCTGCCCTGTGATCCACTGCTAGTCAACCCAGTGTGCTTCCTACAATAGGAAGAGTATTATATCAGAACTAAAATGGCTCGTGTTGATTGGCAAAAGTTATTTTATTTACATTGTGCGCAAATTAAATTTAGTCTTGTTGTTATGTCGCAAATTACTCTCACTGATGTGTAGGAATGATGTGGTTGGTAAATAAATATACTGACATCTATCACTTTATCAAAAGAATGTGTGTACCCTCTTTTCTGCCCCCCACCATAAATGGAAAAAAATAAGACCCGTGAATTTGCCCAAAGTTCTCATAGTATCTGCCAAAGTAAGACCACAGCACTGCTCAGAGCTGTCTGTGAATGTTCTTATTACTGATGGCATGACCTAATAGCTATGGTTCTATCTGATTATGCCAAGCTAATATAAAGATCACAGGTTATTGCCCAGTTGCAGGATGGGACAATGAGCAGATTTGTCGGAGCAGGCAGATGTGAGGTAAACAATGTCTTTGATAAACCCAAGACACGTTTAAACAGAAGTATAACGTTTGAAAATGAGTTCTAACTTTCGTGATTAGAGTGCTTAATGTAAAAAAACACAAGGTAGTTAAAAAAAATGAATGAGATGGTATTATCACGTTGGGTTGTTGGACAAAGCAAACTGAGTCGACTGGCAAATCCCCCCCCCCCAATCAGTGACAAAAGTTGTTGCTAACTTTTGGTTGGCTCTTAATTTGGCTCTGTTTAATCACATTTGCTCAAGAGTCGCCAGGTATCTTTCGACACCGCCACAAGGTTCAGAACCGAATACTCATCAATGACTCGATACACCAGTTAGTAAGTTCAAAAGCAATGCTCATTTATTTACACACAGTCAAATCTACTCATGCATAAACTCTACAAACTAAACTACCACTATTCCTAAAGCCTATACTTAGCTTCGGGTGCCCACTCAGTCAGAGGAACAATGGCCGTTGCTCGGTTCTGAGGCTGCTGGGTCGAGCTGTTTACAGGGTAGCAACTAGGAGCGTCTATCACGTAGTGTGCGTTGGCTTGGGACTTACTTGGTCTGGTGCAGCTGCTAGAAACAGGTCTCTCTCTTCGGTGAGAGCCCTGCGCTTTTGGGCGGGCCTTGAAAATGAAAATCACTTATTGTCACAAGTAGGCTTCAAATGAAGTTACTGCGAAAAGCCCCTAGTCGCCACATTCCAGCGCCTGTTCGGGGAGGCTGTTACGGGAATTGAATCGCGCTGCTGGCCTAGAACTTGGCCTCAGCTAATTGGGTCTTTTCCAATCATCTGTATCGATTTTCCTCCAATAGAGGGGTGGTACCCTGATCGCTGGGCGTGTCCTGGTGACTTGTCAGCCTGCTTTGTCTCAGCTTCTTCTGGCGCCGGGGAGTCTGCCATAACATTGTGTATCTAAGTGTTTCCCTTTTGTCCCCGGAGATGGCTCATTAGTATGTAGATCGTTTGGTAGTTTCTTGAGAGTTTAAGGTTCTAATCAACAGACAGAGCTTGCACCTGCTTGTTTCTTAGCATTGTCCAATTTTCCCTGCATTCTTTGCAAGTGTCCATTTTGTAATCGGGACGTGGCCATCCCAGATGGCTACAAAGTATAGATGAGGCAAAAGTTAAATTGCAGACCAGTTGTAAAGTTACCGATTTCTGATTCAATGTTTTTTGAACCCCCTTGCATTGGAGATTACTCATAGGACCCATACTTAAAGGTTACAAATATTTATTGCGATGCAAAAAAGAATCAGAAATGTATTTTGATGCACAAAAGGGAAAACCTTTTGCTTGAAAATGGAGATCATTTCCGTGACACTAGGATAAAGGATCCATTGTAGGTGGCAATTTTGTTTTGGGAAGTCTGAAATATTAGACAGTTCAAAATAAGATTAAGTGTGGGTGGACAAAAAGTATATTAGATATTCCATATTTGGAGGCAGTTTGAGATCTTGTGAGGTGAACAATTGGTTCACAGGAGTTAATCATACAGTGCAGAAGGAGGCTATTCGGCCATCGAATCTGCACCGGCCCTTACAAAGAGCACCCTACTCAAGCCCACGTATCCACCCCATCCCCTAACCCAGTAACCACCACTTAACCTTTTTTGGACACTAAGGGCAATTTAGCATGGCCAATCCACCTAACCCGCACATCTTTGGATTGTGAGAGGAAACTGGAGCACCCGGAGGAAACCCACGCAGACACGGGGAGAACGTGCAGACTCCGCACAGACAGTGACCCAGCCGGGAATCGAACCTGGGACCCTGGAGCTGTGAAGCAACTGTGTTAACCACTATGCTACCGTGCTGCCCGAATACGAATATGTATGCTAATATATATGTATTTATTGTGGAAAAGAATCCTTGAAGACAGCTGACTTATGATGCACATCATTCATTCGTCAGATATATTAATTCTGAAAAGAAACAAGCAAAAGCTGTTTAAAAGCACATGGGATATTTGGCTTTATTAATAGAGGCATGGAGTACAAAAACCAACACTGGTTAGGGCCTCAGTTGGAGCATTGTTATAAATTCTAGGCATCATGCTTTGGGAAGGATTTCAAGGCCTTGGAGAAGTTGGTGTTTACTAGGGATGAAGAGCTTCAGTTTTGAGGAGAGACTGGAGAAACTGAGCTTGCTCTCTTCAGGCCGGAGCTGCTTAGGAGGGGATCTTATTAAGAGGTATTCAGAATGTTGGTTTAGATGGGGTAAATAAGGAAAAATGTGAGCGGGGGGATGGTAATCAGAAGACGCAGATGTTCGGATCCCAGCTGCTGTACAAGTCAGATCCCAGACTGAAATCTGGCTTGATAGATCCTTACATTTTTTCAGAAGCAGTGGAGGAAAGTTACTGAACAAATTCACAGGTGAACAAAGAATAAATATTTATTAAAACAAGAACAGTGAAATACGTTACACCACACAAAAGTTGGAAAGATCTCAATACAAGCACAAGACGATTCAAACCCGATGTCCAAGATGGCGCCGGAGCATGGCGACCCTCTGCGAGCTCACTCCCCCCGTCCCTTTTCTTTAATCTCCTATCAGTGTTCTGACCGAACACTATTTTCCTCTTATATAATTACTAACAATGTTCTTCTATGTTTTCTTCTGCACGGTAACCAATCACTGTTTGTCGATTGTCAATGTACTCTGTCGATTATTCTTTTTGTCTACTATGTACATACTGTGTATGTTCCCTCAGCCGCAGAAAAATATTTTTCACTGTACTTCAGTACATGTGACAAATCAAATCAAATTCCCCAGCAATATTTTTACAGACACCTAAGCCAGTGAAGAGTTGTCACTCGCTTGACACAGACTTCTCGCTTGGGACTAACACCGTGTTACAAACCAGGGGCTGATTTAGCACAGTGGGCTAAACAGCTGGCTTGTAATGCAGCACAAGGCCAGCAGCGCGGGTTCAATTCCCGTACCGGCCTCCCCGAACAGGCACCGGAATGTGGTGACTAGGGGCTTTTCACAGTAACTTCATTGAAGCCTACTTGTGACAATAAGCAATTATTATTATTAAATGGTTTCCTCCCGATGAATTCCTGAGCATTCACTTGATGCTTTACAGACAACTCGTATCTCTCCCCGAGACCCGGAAAACCGTACTCTAAACTCATTGTTTCTTCATCAACAGAGCAAACAAATGAGTTCCCTAAACCATGTCTTCCAATAGCACCTCTGCTAAACTGATTACTAAGTTGCATATTCAGTTAATTACTGTCCCACTAGTCTTGAGGTTTATCAACAGAGGACTTCAAATCTATGTCTTGCTCTGACACTGAATCCATCCTCTCAACTTGTCTTTTCTGTGTCTGTCTCCTCCAGACCACTGTCGTTAGGCAGTAGTAAAGCTTTTCTACTTTGTGTTTGGTTCCAGGATCACTGAACTTTCAACCTATTTTAAACCCTCTCTTTTACTTCACATGCCGTAAAATCTCATTAAAAATGTATATACAAACAAACCCAGAAATTCTGAAACCTCAGTCACAAGTCTGTCACAGATTCCCAGGCACCAAGGTTCATAAACAAAACCTAAATGAAACTAAAATTATTTTTACCTTTCTTAACATATACATAAATACATTGTTCATAACAGATTTATGGACAAAGAATCAGAGACACCAGGAGGCAACATTTAGTTACACCGAAGGTTGTTATAAACTAAACTTACCCCAGGGGTAAGCCATGGGGTACGGGCCTCTGGCACGGAGTCTGTCCCTGTTGTTCAGAAGGGAAGGGGGGAGAGGAGCAGAGCATTAGTAATTGGGGACTCGATAGTCAGGGGCACAGATAGGAGATTTTGTGGGAGCGTGAGAGACTCACGTTTGGTATGTTGCCTCCCAGGTGCAAGGGTACGTGATGTCTCGGATCGTGTTTTCCGGGTCCTTAAGGGGGAGGGGGAGCAGCCCCAAGTCGTGGTCCACATTGGCACTAACGACATAGGTAGGAAAGGGGATAAGGATGTCAGGCAGGCTTTCAGGGAGCTAGGATGGAAGCTCAGAACTAGAACAAACAGAGTTGTTATCTCTGGGTTGTTGCCCGTGCCACATGATAGTGAGATGAGGAATAGGGAGAGAGAGCAATTAAACACGTGGCTACAGGGATGGTGCAGGCGGGAGGGATTCAGATTTCTGGATAACTGGGGCTCTTTCTGGGGAAGGTGGGACCTCCACAGACAGGATGGTCTACATCTGAACCTGAGGGGCACAAATATCCTGGGGGGGAGATTTGTTAGTGCTCTTTGGGGGGGTTTAAACTAATGCAGCAGGGGCATGGGAACCTGGATTGTAGTTTTAGGGTAAGGGAGAATGAGAGTATAGAGGTCAGGAGCTCAGATTTGACGTCGCAGGAGGGGGCCAGTGTTCAGGGAGGTGGTTTGAAGTGTGTCTACTTCAATGCCAGGAGTATACGAAATAAGGTAGGGGAACTGGCAGCATGGGTTGGTACCTGGGACTTCGATGTTGTGGCCATTTCGGAGACATGGATAGAGCAGGGACAGGAATGGATGTTGCTGGTTCCGGGGTTTAGGTGTTTTAGTAAGCTCAGAGAAGGAGGCAAAAGAGGGGGAGGTGTGGCGCTGCTAGTCAAGAGCAGTATTACGGTGGCGGAGAGGATGCTAGATGGGGACTCATCTTCCGAGGTAGTATGGGCTGAGGTTAGAAACATGAAAGGAGAGGTCACACTGTTGGGAGTCTTCTATAGGCCTCCAAATAGTTCTAGGGATGTAGAGGAAAGGATGACTAGGATGATCCTAGATAAGAGCGAAAGTAACAGGGTAGTTATTATGGGAGACTTTAACTTTCCAAATATTGACTGGAAAAGATATAGTTCGAGTACATTAGATGGGTCGTTTTTTTGTACAATGTGTGCAGGAGGGTTTCCTGACACAGTTTGTTGACAGGCCAACAAGAGGCGAGACCACGTTGGATTTGGTTTTGGGTAATGAACCAGGCCAGGTGTTGGATTTGGAGGTAGGAGAGCACTTTGGGGACAGTGACCACAATTCGGTGACGTTTACGTTAATGATGGAAAGGGATAAGTATACACCGCAGGGCAAGAGTTATAGCTGGGGGAAGGGCAATTATGATGCCATTAGACGTGACTTGGGGGGGATAAGGTGGAGAAGTAGGCTGCAAGTGTTGGGCACACTGGATAAGTGGAGCTTGTTCAAGGATCAGCTACTGCATGTTCTTGATAAGTATGTACCGGTCAGGCAGGGAGGAAGGCGCCGAGCGAGGGAACCGTGGTTTACCAAAGAAGTGGAATCTCTTGTTAAGAGGAAGAAGGAGGCCTATGTGAAGATGAGGTGTGAAGTTTCAGTTGGGGCGATGGATAGTTACAAGGTAGCGAGGAAGGATCTAAAGAGAGAGCTAAGACGAGCAAGGAGGGGACATGAGAAGTATTTGGCAGGAAGGATCAAGGAAAACCCAAAAGCTTTCTATAGGTATGTCAGGAATAAGCAAATGACTAGGGAAAGAGTAGGACCAGTTAAGGACAGGGATGGGAAGTTGTGTGTGGAGTCTGAAGAGATAGGCGAGATACTAAATGAATATTTTTCGTCAGTATTCACTCAGGAAAAAGATAATGTTGTGGAGGAGAATGCTGAGCCCCAGGCTAATATATTAGATGGCATTGAGGTACGTAGGGAAGAGGTGTTGGCAATTCTGGACAGGTTGAAAATAGATAAGTCCCCGGGATCTGATGGGATTTATCCTAGGATTCTCTGGGAGGCCAGGGAAGAGATTGCTGGACCTTTGGCTTTGATTTTTATGTCATCATTGGCTACAGGAATAGTGCCAGAGGACTGGAGGATAGCAAATGTGGTCCCTTTGTTCAAGAAGGAGAGTAGAGACAACCCCGGCAACTATAGACCGGTGAGCCTCACGTCTGTAGTGGGTAAAGTCTTGGAGGGGATTATAAGAGACAAGATTTATAATCATCTAGATAGGAATAATATGATCAGGGATAGTCAGCATGGCTTTGTGAAGGGTAGGTCATGCCTCACAAACCTTATTGAGTTCTTTGAGAAGGTGACTGAACAGGTAGACGAGGGTAGAGCAGTTGATGTGGTGTATATGGATTTCAGCAAAGCGTTTGATAAGGTTCCCCATGGTAGGCTATTGCAGAAAATACGGAGGCTGGGGATTGAGGGTGATTTAGGGATGTGGATCAGAAAATGGCTAGCTGAAAGAAGACAGAGGGTGGTGGTTGATGGGGAAATGTTCAGAATGGAGCTCAGTCACAAGTGGAGTACCACAAGGATCTGTTCTGGGGCCGTTGCTGTTTGTCATTTTTATCAATGACCTAGAGGAAGGCGCAGAAGGGTGGGTGAGTAAATTTGCAGACGATACTAAAGTCGGTGGTGTTGTCGATAGTGTGGAAGGATGTAGCAGGTTACAGAGGGATATAGATAAGCTGCAGAGCTGGGCTGAGAGGTGGGAAATGGAGTTTAATGTAGAGAAGTGTGAGGTGATTCACTTTGGAAGGAATAACAGGAATGCGGAATATTTGGCTAATGGTAAAGTTCTTAAGTGTGGATGAGCAGAGGGATCTAGGTGTCCATGTACATAGATCCCTGAAAGTTGCCACCCAGGTTGATAGGGTTGTGAAGAAGGCCTATGGAGTGTTGGCCTTTATTGGTAGAGGGATTGAGTTCCGGAGTCGGGAGGTCATGTTGCAGCTGTACAGAACTCTGGTACGGCCGCATTTGGAGTATTGCGTACAGTTCTGGTCACCGCATTATAGGAAGGACGTGGAGGCTTTGGAGCGGGTGCAGAGGAGATTTACCAGGATGTTGCCTGGTATGGAGGGAAAATCTTATGAGGAAAGGCTGATGGACTTGAGGTTGTTTTCGTTGGAGAGAAGAAGGTTAAGAGGAGACTTAATAGAGGCATACAAAATGATCAGGGGGTTGGATAGGGTGGACAGTGAGAGCCTTCTCCCGCGGATGGAAATGGCTGGCACGACGGGACATAGCTTTAAACTGAGGGGTAATAGATATAGGACAGAGGTCAGAGGTAGGTTCTTTACGCAAAGAGTAGTGAGGCCGTGGAATGCCCTACCTGCTACAGTAGTGAACTCGCCAACATTGAGGGCATTTAAAAGTTTATTGGATAAACATATGGATGATAATGGCATAGTGTAGGTTAGATGGCTTTTGTTTCGGTGCAACATCGTGGGCCGAAGGGCCTGTACTGCGCTGTATTGTTCTATGTTCTATGTTCTAAAGTAGAATGCACTGAAATGCAAATTAAAGTGTGGAGGAAGCAGATTCATTGCTAATTGGATAGATAGACACTCAAAAGATAAATTGGCATGGCTTTGGGGAAAGCATGGGGGAGTAGGACTGGTTGGAAAGCTCTGGCAAAGTCATGGTGTGGCGAATGGCCACCTCCGGAGCTGTATTATTCTATGAAGTATGTTCAGGTCTTTTCTTTTCGGTGGATATTAACTTTATACATGTCTGCGTTTTTCACTCGGAAAGAAATCTACATCCATTTTGAGAATGGAGATGAAAGGCATCTTAAGATACTTACTACCTTTTTTTAGTTTTACATGTCTTTCCATTTGTTTTTTTTCCAGGCTTCATATGTGGAAGATTGTGTACTTAAATAGAAAGGTCTCATTAAATGCTGTGTCCTGTTGCTGTTTGAGATGATTTAGACGATCTGAGGTGTGTTGCATCATGCTAGAGTTAGTGACAAAATAGCATTTAACATTTCTGTGTATGTGAGCAGGCCTATTTGTTGACCAAAGATCATCGACCTGAAACGTTAATTCTGTTTCTCGCTCCACTGACGCATTTTCTGTTTTTATTTCAGTTTTTCAGCATCTACAGTATTTTGCTTTGTGACCAAATTACTGTTTTTTTTAAACTTCTGCATTACATTATGAGCTGATAGCACCTATTTTATTATGAGGTAGGGCAGAAATGGGGGAGGATAAAAATGTGATCTAATTTTATTCAGCTTTCATGATAAAGCTGCAAATCTTATTCTTGGATTTGACTATTTTGGACAGCAGCTAAATCTCGGAAATACTATCGCACATTACATGGAGCGTTTGTGTTAAGAAAATTACTAAAAAGGATCAAAAGTTGCACAATTGTCACTTAAACCTAAAGGAAAAGGCATGTGAAGGATTGAAGATGTTACCTTGAACTCCTTGTTAGTTTCTTTTTTTTAAAAAAATATATTTTATTGAAAATTTTTGGCCAACCATCACAGTACATTGTGTATCCTTTACACAGTAATATAACAATATAAATAACAATGGCCAGTTTTATAAACAAGAAATAAATAATATATAAACAAAAACAAAACTAAATGGCAACTGCCTTGTCCCAGATAAATATTCTCCAAAAATATGTTTTAACAGTCCAATATACAATTATCTATAACAACAACCTATACATATTATACTTCTATATTAACATCCCTGAGAATCCCTCTGGTTCCTCTCTTCCCCCCCCTCCCCCTCCCCCTGGGCTGCTGCTGCTGTCTTCTTTTTTTCCATTCCCTCTATCTTTCTGTGAGGTATTCGACGAACGGTTGCCACCGCCTGGTGAACCCTTGAGCCGATCCCCTTAGGACGAACTTAATCCGTTCCAGCTTTATAAACCCTGCCATGTCATTTATCCAGGTCTCCACACCCGGGGGCTTGGCTTCCTTCCACATCAACAGTATCCTGCGCCGGGCTACTAGGGACGCAAAGGCCAAAACATCGGCCTCTCTCGCCTCCTGCACTCCCGGCTCTTCTGCAACCCCAAATATAGCCAACCCCCAGCTTGGTTCGACCTGGACCCCCACTACCTTCGAAAGCACCTTTGTCACCCCCACCCAAAACCCCAGTAGTGCCGGACATGACCAGAACATGTGGGTGTGATTCGCTGGGCTTTTCGAGCATCTCGCACACCTATCCTCTACTCCAAAAAATTTGATAAGCCGTGATCCAGTCATATGCGCCCTGTGTAACACCTTAAATTGTATCAGGCTTAGCCTGGCACACGAGGACGATGAGTTTACCCTACTTGGGGCATCAGCCCACAGCCCCTCCTCAATCTCCTCCCCCAGCTCTTCTTCCCATTTCCCTTTCAGCTCGTCTACCATAATCTCCCCCTCGTCTCTCATCTCCCTATATATGTCTGACACCTTACCGTCCCCCACCCATGTCTTTGAGATCACTCTGTCCTGCACCTCCTGCGTCGGGAGCTGCGGGAATTCCCTCACCTGTTGCCTCGTAAAAGCCCTCAGTTGCATATACCGGAATGCATTCCCTTGGGGCAACCCATATTTTTCGGTCAGCGCTCCCAGACTTGCAAACGTCCCATCTACAAACAGATCTCTCAATTGTGTTACTCCTGCTCTTTGCCATGTTCCAAATTCCCCATCCATTCTCCCCGGAGCAAACCTATGATTATTTCTTATCGGGGACCACACCGAGGCTCCCGTCTTTCCCCTATGCCGTCTCCATTGCCCCCAAATTTTCAGAGTAGCCACCACCACCGGGCTTGTGGTGTATTTCTTCGGTGAGAACGGCAACGGCGCCGTCACCATGGCTTGTAGGCAAGTCCCCCTACAGGACGCCTTCTCCAATCTCTTCCACGCCGCTCCCTCCTCTTCTCCCATCCACTTACATTCCATTGAGATGTTGGCGGCCCAGTAGTACTCACTCAGATTCGGTAGCGCCAGCCCCCCCCTATCCCTACTACGCTGCAAAAATCCCTTCCTCACTCTCGTGGTCTTCCCGGCCCACACAAAACTCATGATACTCTTCTCAATCCTTTTGAAAAAAGCCTTCGTGATCACCACCGGGAGGCACTGAAACACAAAGAGGAATCTCGGGAGGACCACCATTTTAACCGCTTGTACCCTCCCTGACAGTGACAGGGATACCATGTCCCATCTCTTGAAGTCCTCCTCCATCTGTTCCACCAACCGCGTTAAGTTTAACCTATGCAATGTACCCCAATTCTTGGCTATCTGGAGCCCCAAGTAGCGAAAGTCCCTTGTTACCTTCCTCAGCGGTAAGTTCTCTATTTCTCCACTCTGCTCCCCTGGATGCACCACAAACAGCTCACTTTTCCCCATGTTCAGCTTATATCCTGAAAATTCTCCAAACTCCCCAAGTATCCGTATTATCTCTGGCATCCCCTCCGCCGGGTCCGCCACATACACCAATAAATCGTCCGCGTAAAGAGATACCCGGTGTTCCTCTCCTCCCCTGAGTACTCCCCTCCACTTCCTGGAACCCCTCAATGCTATTGCCAGGGGCTCAATCGCCAGTGCAAACAATAATGGGGACAGAGGACATCCCTGCCTCGTCCCTCTATGAAGCCGAAAATACGCAGACCCCCGTCCATTCGTGACCACGCTCGCCATCGGGGCCCTATACAGCAGCTGTACCCATCTAATATACTCATCTCCAAAGCCAAATCTCCTCAACACCTCCCACAAATAATCCCACTCCACTCTTATCAAATGCTTTCTCGGCATCCATCGCCACCACTATCTCCGCTTCCCCCTCTGGTGGGGGCATCTTCATTACCCCTAGGAGCCTCCGTATATTCGTATTCAGCTGTCTCCCCTTCATAAACCCAGTTTGGTCCTCATGGACTACCCCCGGGACACAATCCTCTATCCTCATTGCCATTACCTTGGCCAGAATCTTAGCGTCTACATTTAGGAGGGAAATAGGTCTATAGGACCCGCATTGCAGCGGGTCTTTTTCCTTCTTTAGGAGAAGCGATATCGTTGCCTCTGACATAGTCAGGGGCAGCTGTCCCCTTTCCTTCGCCTCATTAAAGGTTCTCATCAGTATCGGGGCATGCAAGTCCACTTATTTCCTATAAAATTCGACTGGAAATCCATCTGGTCCCGGAGCCTTCCCCACCTGCATACTCCTAATTCCTTTCACTACTTCCTCTATCTCGATCTGTGCTGCCAGTCCCACCCTCTCCTGCTCCTCCACCTTAGGAAATTCCAGCCGGTCCAGGAAGCACATCATTCTCTCCTTCCCATCCGGGGGCTGAGCTTCGTATAATCTTTTATAGAATGCCTTGAACACTCCATTCACTCTCTCCGCTCCCCTCTTCCTCATCCCTCACTCCCCCTATTTCCCTTGCTGCTCCCCTTTTCCTCAATTGATGGGCCAGCAACCTGCTCGCCTTCTCCCCATACTCATACTGTACACTCTGTGCCTTCCTCCACTGTGCTTCTGCAGTACCCGTTGTCAGCAAGTCAAATTCTACGCGTAACCTTTGCCTTTCCCTGTACAGTCCCTCCTCCGGTGCCTCCGCATATTGCCTGTCCACCCTCAGAAGTTCTTGCAGCAACTGCTCCCGTTCCCTACTCTCCTGCTTTCCTTTATGTGCCCTTATTGATATCAGCTCCCCTCTAACCACTGCCTTCAGCGCCTCCCAGACCACTCCCACCTGGACCTCCCCGTTATCATTGAGTTCCAAGTATTTTTCAATGCACCCCCTCACCCTTAGACACACCCCTTCATCTGCCATTAGTCCCATGTCCATTCTCCAGGGTGGACGCCCTTCTGTTTCCTCCCCTATCTCCAAGTCTACCCAATGTGGAGCGTGATCCGAAATGGCTATAGCCGTATACTCCGTCCCCATCACCTTCGGGATCAACGCCCTTCCCAAAACAAAAAAGTCTATTCGCGAATAAACTTTGTGGACATAGGAGAAAAACGAAAACTCCTTACTCCTAGGTCTACTAAATCTCCACGGGTCTACTCCTCCCATCTGCTCCATAAAATCTTTAAGCACCTTGGCTGCAGCCGGCCTCCTTCCAGTCCTGGATCTCGACCTGTCCAGCCCTGGCTCCAGCACCGTATTAAAATCTCCCCCCATTACCAACTTTCCCACCTCTAGGTCCGGGATGCGTCCTAGCATGCGCCTCATAAAATTGGCATCATCCCAGTTCGGGGCATATACGTTTACCAAGACCACCGCCTCCCCCTGTAATTTGCCACTCACCATCACGTATCTGCCCCCGCTATCCGCCACTATGGTCTTTGCCTCAAACATAACCCGCTTCCCCACTAGTATAGCCACCCCCCTGTTTTTCGCATCTAGCCCCGAATGAAACACCTGCCCCACCCATCCTTTGCGTAGTCTAACCTGGTCTATAAGTTTCAAGTGCGTCTCTTGTAACATAACCACGTCTGCCTTAAGTTTCTTAAGGTGTGCGAGTACTCGTGCCCTCTTTATCGGCCCGTTCAGCCCTCTCACATTCCACGTGATCAACCGGGTTGGGGGGCTTTTTACCCCCCCCCCCCCCTTGTCGATTAGCCATCCCCTTTTTCCAGCTCCTCACCCGGTTCCCACGCAGCTGTGTCCCCCCCAGGCGGTGCCCCCCCCCCCCCCCCCCGCCCACCCCACCCCATTCCGGCTCCCCCCTCTCCCCAGCAGCAGCAACCCAGTAACTCCCCCCTCCCACCCACCCCCCCCGCTAGATCCCCCACTAGCGTAGTTACACCCCCCATGTTGCTCCCAGAAGTCAGCAAACTCTGGCCGACCTCGGCTTCCCCCTGTGACCTCGGCTCGCACCGTGCGACGCCCCCTCCTTCCTGCTTCCCTATTCCCGCCATGATTATCATAGCGTGGGAACAAAGCCCGCGCTTCCCTTTTGGCCCCGCCCCCCATGGCCAACGCCCCATCTCCTCCACCTCCCTCCACCACCACCTGTGGAAGAGAGAAAAGTTACCGCATCGCAGGATTAATAACATAAAACTCATCTTTCCCCCCCCTTTTTCCCCCCTCTTCGCCCCCCATACTCGCCCCACCACTTTGTTTCAAACGTTCTTTTTAATAACCCGCTTATTCCAGTTTTTCTTCCACAATAAACGTCCACGCCTCAGCCGCCGTCTCAAAGTAGTGGTGCCTCCCTTGATATGTGACCCACAGTCTTGCCGGTTGCAGCATTCCAAATTTTATCTTCTTTTTGTGAAGCACCGCCTTGGCCCGATTACAGCTCGCCCTCCTTCTCGCCACCTCCGCACTCCAGTCTTGATATACGCGGATCACCGCGTTCTCCCACCTACTGCTCCGAGTTTTCTTTGCCCATCTAAGGACCATCTCTCTGTCCTTAAAACGGAGGAATCTCACCACTATGGCTCTAGGAATTTCTCCTGCTCTCGGTCCTCGCGCCATCACTCGGTATGCTCCCTCCACCTCCAGCGGACCCGCCGGGGCCTCCGCTCCCATTAACGAGTGCAGCATCGTGCTCACATATGCCCCGACGTCTGCTCCTTCTGCACCTTCAGGAAGACCAAGAATCCTTAAATTATTCCTCCTCGCGTTATTCTCCAGCACCTCCAGTCTTTCCACACATCGTTTATGGTGTGCCTCGTGCGTCTCCGTCTTCACCACCAGGCCCTGTATATCGTCCTCGTTCTCGGCAGCCTTTGCTTTCGCGACCCGAAGCTCCCGCTCCTGGGTCTTTTGCTCATCCTTTAGTCCTTCGATCGCCTGTAATATCGGGGCCAACAGCTCCTTCTTCATTTCCTTTTTAAGTTCTTCCACGCAACATTTCAAAAACTCTTGTTGTTCAGGGCCCCATGTTAAACTGCCACCTTCCGTCGCCATCTTGGTTCTTGCTTGCCTTCCTTGCCGCTGCTCCAAAGGATCCACTGCAATCTGGCCACTTCCCTCTCCTTTTTCCATCCGTTTCCAGGGGGGATTCCCTTCTGGTTTACCGCACAGTGCTTCTAGCCGTTAAAATTGCCGTTGGGGCTCTTATTAAGAGCCCAAAAGTCCGTTCCACCGGGAGCTGCCGAAACGTGCGACTTAGCTGGTCATCGCCGCACCCGGAAGTCCCTTGTTAGTTTCTAAGCGCTATATTAAGACGGGCATTTTTAGTTTTTTCATAGACTATTTTTCCTCTTCTGCAGACAAAGACAGGATGGAATCTATTTTGATGAGACTGAAGCAACTCACCCCCACTGAACTCAGACAAGAAATTCTCAATGCTGGATTGAACTATGGACCCATAACTTCAACAACCCGCTTCATTTTTGAGAAGAAGCTAGCGCAGGTGTTGGAACGCCAGGAAGGGGGAGAAGCAGATAGGCCACCTGAGCTCACCAATGATTCAGCAAAATCTGAAGACAGCAGTGCTTTGCGTAGCCACTCCTCGGACTTGTCTGACTGCAGCTCTGCGGCATGTTCTGCCGGATCCCACAGCGATGGGCATTTTGGGTATGATGTGGGACTAAATCCACCAGATGAGACAGCATTGTCAAAAGATGTAGATTCACGTGATTTACAGAACAGTACCGAGCAGATGTCAGGAGGATCAGCTGCCACCTCTTCACTTTATTATGGGGTTTGTCCAGTCTGGGATGACATATTGTCTCGGAATGGTGAGTCTCTTAAATTTATAGTTATGCCAAATGTAACTCTTTGTGTTGTGGGGGTGAAACCCACGTAGACACGAGGAGAATGAGCAAACTCCACACGGACAGTGACCCGGGGCCAGGATCGAACCCGGGTCCGTGGCGCCATGAGGCAGCAGTGCTAGCTACTGCGCCACCGTGCTGCCCAAGTTTTGATTTACATATCAATGTACATATTGATGCCTGTTTGTAGACTTAATTTGTTATGTGAATTGTTTTGAGTAGTAAATTTATACAATACAAAGCAGTATCAGTAGGAGAGGGAGGAATGACAGTCTAGACTTGTCTATGGAGGGATATGACAATGTAGTAACAATATAACGGGGTCCAGTAACCAACAGTAGCAAATTCAAATGCAGTTTATCACTCCCTATACTACTAAAAAACAATATTTTCTAATCCACTGATAAGATGGAAGTGATATTCATACATTTATAGATTTCATAGAATTTACAGTGCAGCAGGAGGTCATTCGGCCCATCGAGTCTGCACCGGCCCTTGGAAAGAGCACCCTACTTAAGCCCACACCTCCCCTATCCTCATAACCCAGTAACCCCACCTAACCTTTCTGGACACTAAGGGCAATTTAGCATAGCCAATCCACCTAACCTGCACATCTTTGGACCGTGGGAGGAAACCGGAGCACCCGGAGGAAATCCACGCAGACACGGGGAGAACATGCAGACAGTGACCCAAGCCAGGAATCGAACCTGGGACCCTGGCGCTGTGAAGCAACTGTGCTAACCACTGTGCTACTGTGCCGCCCATTATATATTTAGGAATTATGGTCACTGTTTTTGAAGAATCTTACGCACCATTATTTGCAGCTGACAGGGCATTTCAGTCAGAAATGCCTTGCTGATTGTTTAATTTTACTGTGGTCAAAATGATGAGGCTGGCCTGAACCCCACCTGGCTCTCTGCTCTTCTGGACAGTGTTCAGCTCCATAATACCTTACAGGGAAGTAACACCTTACAGAAGGGGAAAGAATGGAGTGAAAAGTAACTGAAGCAAGTACATTAAAAAAATAAATAAAAATAATGACAATGGCAAAGATGTTTTTTGCCAATTGTTTGGAATCTATGGCACAGTTGTAATTTTTGCCCTTGAATGGAGGCATTCCCAAGGGTATTTACGATTCAACCACATTGCCGAGGATCTGGAGTCACATGTGGGCCAGACCAGGTAAGGACGGCAAATTTCCTTCCCTAAAGGACATTAATGAACCAGATGAGTATTTACAACAATCTACAGTGGTTTCATGGTCAATTAGAGTTTTAATTCCAGATTTTTATTGAATTCAAATTTCACCATCTGCCACAGTGAGATTCGAACCAGGGTCTCCAGAGTGTTACCCTGGGTCTCTGGATTACTCGTCCAGTGACAATACCACTGCCTCCCCTGGAAATTCTCCATGGAGCCACAAGGTGGCTATTGCCTGCAAGCAGAGGACAATTCATACAATTTATTTACAATTCCAATTCCTGCTTTCTGACTTTAAAGTTCCAATGCTTTATCTTTAATGCTAATTGGCTGTTTATAATGTCGGCAACCAAAGGAATAACTACGTACAAATAGTGTGACTTTTAAATTGGACTTTACAATAGTGTACTTGTATTATTATGTTAAAATGATTGGCAATCTCAAAATGGCGATTGGTTCTCCAATCCAATTTCCTTCACCTGATGGTAGTAAGGATGCTTTCAGAGACATGGTGATGTTGGTTATTGTGACTGGTTTTTTTTGTAGAAGAGCATTGTCCCTTTTCTTTGTAATTTGTCTTTTATTCTTCCTGAAAAGACAAAGTGCATGTATATTTGGATAAGAAGGAAGCCCTTCAAGCTGTAAAGATGATGAAAGGATCTCGATTCAAAGCTTTCACTAATCGAGAAGATGCAGAAAAGTTTGCCAGAGGTATTTGTGACTACTACCCCTCACCAAGCAAGTCATCTGCGTGCATATCTCCATTGAAAGCCAGTGTGATGTGTAACCGAGGTAAACTGTTGTCAGCTTGTTTCCTGAGGATTTGGGGAGTTTGTACTTTTCCTAGGAAATTGTCAAAAATGTTTTGATATTTTTGTAAAAGGATATGTGTTATTTTGGGGAATTATTTCCACTGTCCAAACCTTCATACCAAATTCACAGTAAAACCATAAAGTGGTATATTTAATAACTTTGGAATTTGTCACTGGACTGCGTAGATTAACATTTACTGATAATTTTTGCATAGTGTAACGTTTATCCCAGTAAGTGCTCATTTGAATAGGAATCCATCCTTTGTCAAGGGCAGGTCATGTCTGACAAATTTAATTGAGTTCTTTGATGAGGTGACGCAGGCAGTGGGTGAAGGTAGTGCCGTGGACGTTGTATATTTGGACTTTTAGAAAGAATTTGATACAGTGCCACGTGGCACATTGGTTAGCAAATGAGAAATGTTTGGGATTGATGGGTCCTTGGCCGCTTGGATTAGAAGTTGGCTAAGAGATAGGAAACAGAGGGTAGGTATAGATGGGCATGTCTCAGAATGGAGACGTGTTGAAAGTGGTGTTCCCCAGGGCTCAGTGTTGGGACCCTTGCTTTTTCTAATTTGTATAAATGATTTAGAAGTGGGTGGTGAGGGCAAAATCTCTAAATTTGCAGATGACACTAAGCTAGGGAGAATAGTGAATTGTGAGGATGACGCTGAGCGACTTCAGAGGGGCATTGACAAGTTGGCCAAATGGGCAGACACCTGGCAGATGAACTTCATTGGAGGTAATGCATTTTGGTAGAAGAAATATGGGGAGACAATATAAGCTCAATGGTACAATTTTGAGGGGAGTACAGGAGCAGAGGGACCTCGGAGTTTAGGTGCATAATTCTCTGAAGGTGGCCAGGCAAGTTGAAACAGTTTTTAAGGCTTCTAGCATCCTTGGGTTTATAAATAGAGGCATAGAGTATAAAAGCAAGGAAGTGATGCTACACCTCTACAAACCATTGGTCAGACCACATTTGGAACATTGTGTTCAGTTCCGGGCACCATATTTAAGGAAGGAAATTAAAGCCCTGGAGAGAGTGCTGAGGACACTTACTTAAAGGATACCAGGAATGAGGAATTTTAGATACAAGGAAAGATTGGAGAAATTGGGCTTGTTCTCCTTGGAGCAGTGAAGAGTAAGAGGCGACCTTATTGAGGTGTTCAAAATCCTGAACAATTTGGACAGGGAAAAGAAGGATATTCTGTTTTTACTAGTTGGTGTGTCAGTGACTCGGGGTCACAATTTCAAGATGGTCAGCAAGAGAGTTAGGAGTGCAATGAGGAGAAACTCCTTTACTCAGCATTGTTGGGGTTTGGAATGCGCTGCTTGCTTGGGAGAGTGGTAGAGGTGGATTCCATAGGATGTTTCAAAAGGAGGCGATATATATTTGAAAGTAATGAATTTATAGAGGGCTTGAGTTCAGGCTGGGAAATGGGATTAGCTAGGTTGCTCTTTTGGGAGCCGGTGCAGACACGATGGGCCGAATGGCCTCCTTCTCAGTTGTAAGTAACAATAACATTTACTTTTTCTTCCAATCTAAGTCATGCATTTATTAAAGTTTTTCTGCTTTCTTGCATTTTTTGCCAGATGGCGTAAGTTCACTGGAAGTAGAAAGCACCAACAGGGAGCGAGCCAACAGTTTTAAAAGCCCACGCTCGCAGGACTTAACATCTAAACTACGGAAGGCCATTGAAAAGGGAGACAAGACTGCTTTTCTTGACCTTGTGTGGAGTAATCCACGTTATCTAATCGGATCTGGAGATAACCCTACAGTTTTACAGGTTTGGGGAGTCAATATTTTGTTCCTGGAACTATAATGCGTTAGTACACATCCTATCATTGAGTAGTTTGAATATTGCAGAAAATTACCTTCAGCTTCATAAACAAAGAGCTTGTGATTTTGAAGAGAATGAAACACTGGGAGGGGCTCAAATAAAAAGAACAAAGTTTGTGCGGTGGAAACACTAGCCTGACACTAGCCTACATTGGGCCTGGAATTGAGAATGAAAGCTGCCTGTATTCCGCTGACACTTTGCTGACTTTGGTTTTGTGGGTGAAGTCAACATTTTATGGTTTGTGTGGATTTCACTGGGAATAGCTTGGGTTGACTTGCTTTGGCCCCTGTGATTCAATATTTCACTCAATGGTTGCTTGCTAATATTCACTGGTCTGTTAGCGTTAGCAAACGTTTAGCCAGACCAGGTAAGCATGATGGACAGCAGAAGATAGAATAGGAGTCTTCTGTTTCTCAGGAATAATGCACACAATCTTTTTTTTTAGAAAACATTTTATTGAAGCATTTGTAATTTTCACAGTTTAACACATTAACATTTCTTAAACAACGCTCGTCACACGCAAAAAACCTGAAAACCAATGTCCACTACTGTCCACGCCCTATTCCCTAATTACCCGTATACTGAGTTGAATACTGCATTTGCTGACCTTTTAATTTTCTCTGAGAAAGTCGACCAACGGCTGCCACCTCCGGGTGAACCCTAACATTGACCCTCTTAAGACAAACTTTATTTTCTCGAGAAGCAAAGGCCAAGACATCGGCCTCTTTCGCCCCCTGAACTCCCGGATCTTCCGACACTCCAAAGATCGCTATCTCCGGACTCGGCAGCACCAGTGGTTTTAGTACCGTGGACATTGCCTTAGCAAAACCCTCTAAGCTTCGGGCATGCCCAAAACATGTGGACATGATTTGCTGGGCTTCTCGCACACCTGTCCTCTACTCCGAAGAACTTACTCATCCTAGCCGCTGTCATGTGTGCCCGGTGGACTACCTTAAATTGTATCAGGCTCAGCCTGGCACATGATGAGGAGGTATTAACCCTGCTTAGGGCATCCGCCCACAGACCCACCTCTATCTCTCCTCCTAGCTCGTCCTCCCACTTGGCCTTAAGCTCCTCCACCGATGTTTCCTCCGCCTCCGAAAGCTCCTGGTAAATATCCGATACCTTCCCCTCTCCCGCCCAGGTACTGGAGACTACTCTATCCTGTATCCCCCGTGGCGGCAGCAGCGGAAAGGCCGGCACCTGTTTTCTCAGGAAGTCTCGCACCTGCAAATACCTGAAACCGTTCCCTGCTGGCAATTTAAATTGATCTTCCAAGGCTTTCAAGCTGGGAAAGCTCCCGTCTATAAATAGATCCCTCATCCTTCTAATTCCTGCCCTCTGCCAACTCTGGAACCCGCCATCTAGCCTACCCGGTACAAACCTATGGTTATTATAAATCGGGGTCCAAATCGATGCTCCCTCCACTCTCTTATGTCTCCTCCATTGCTCCCAGATTCTCAGAGCCGCCACCACCACCAGACTTGTGGAGTATCGGGCCGGCAAGAACGGGCATGGTGCCGTTATCAGCTAACTACATGACGTCTTTACATGACGCCGCCTCCATCCGCTCCCATGCCGACCCCTCCCCTGCTACCCACGTCCTAATCATTGCTATATTAGCCGCCCAGTAGTAATTGTAGAAGTTCGGCAGCGCCAACCCACCCTCCCCCCGATTGCGCTCCAGCAACACTTTCTTCACTCGCGGGGTGTTACCCGCCCACACAAAGCCCAAAATAATCTTATTTACCAGCTTGAAAAAGGCCTTAGGGATGAAGATGGGGAGTCACTGAAAGACAAACAGAAATCTGGGGAGGACCGTCATTTTCATGGTCTGTACCCTCCCCGCCAGTGATAGCAGGAGCATATCCCATTTCTTAAAAGTCCCCTTCCATTTGTTCTACCAACCGGGATAGGTTTAACTTGTGCAGTGCCTCCCATTCCCGGGCCACCTGGATTCCCAGATATCGAAAGCTCTTCCCTACCATTCTAAGCGGCACCTCTCCCGCAGTCTCCTCTCCTGTCCTCTTGCCTGGATCGCAAACATCTCGCTTTTCCCCATGTTCAATTTATACCCCGAAAAATTGCCAAATTCCCCCACTTCGCCATCCCCTCCAGCAGCAGCAGCAGCAGCAGCAGCACATTCCAGTTCCTAGAGGCTCTTAACACCATGGCAAATGGCTCTATGGCCAGAGCAAACAGTAGTGGGGAGAGGGGGCACCCTTGCCTGATAAATACCCTGACCTCAGCCGGTTTGTACTCACACTCGCTACTGGTGCCTGATAGAGCAACCGCAGCCAGTCGAAGAAGCCCTCACCAAACCCAAACCTTCCCAGCGCTTCCTACAGGTAATTCCACTCCACCCGATCAAAAGCCTTCTCCGCATCCATCGCTACCACCACCTCTGCCTCCTCTCCTTCTGAGGGCATCATAATAACATTGATAAGCCTTTGAACATTGGCCTTGAGTTGCCTGCCCTTAACAAATCCCGTCTGGTCTTCCCCTATCACCCCCGGGACACAGGCCTCTATCCTTGTGGCCAGTATCTTGGCCAGCAGTTTGGCATCCACATTCCGTAGAGAAATCGGCCTGTATGACCCGCATTGCTCCGGATCCTTCTCCCGTTTCAGGATCAATGAAATCGAAGCCTGCGACATTGTTGGGAGGAGGACTCCCTTCTCTCTCGCTTCGTTAAATGTCCTCACCAGCAGTGAGCTCAATATCTCCAAAAACCTCTGATAGAATTCCACAGGGTAGCTGTCAGGCCCCCGGGCTCTTGCCTGACTGCATGCCCTCCAGCCCCTTGATTATTTCCTCAATCTCAATTGGGGCTCCCAGCCCTTCCACCAGGTCCTCCTCCACCCTCGGGAACCTCAACTGATCCAAAAACCGCCTCATCCCCTCCACCCCAGCCGGAGGTTCTGACTCATATAATTTACTATAGCAGTCCTTAAACACCTCGTTCACTCCCGCTGGATCCAGGACAGTATTACCGTCTCTACTCTTTACTTTACTCATCTTCCTGGCCGCCTCTCTCTTCCTGAGCTGGTGCACCACTATTCTGCTTGCCTTTTCTCTGTACTCTTAGATCGCCCCCCTCTTGCCTTCCTCAACTGTTCCACTGTTTTCCCTGTGGTCAACAGCCCAAACTCCGCCTGTAGCCCCCACCGCTCCTCAGTAGCCCCGCGTCCAGGGCCTCTGAGTATCTCCTGTCCACCTGGAGTATCTCCTCAACTAACCTGTTCCCCTCAGCCCGTTCCACCTTTTCTCTGTGGGCCCGTATTGAGATTAATTCCCCTTTGACTACTGCCTTCAAAGCTTCCCAGACCGTTGCTGCAGAGGCCTCCCCTGTATCATTTGTTTCCAGGTAGTTCTGGATGGACTTGTTAACCTGCCCACAGACTGCTTTGTCCGCTAGCAACCGCTTATCCAGTCTCCACAGCGGGCGTTGCCCTCTCTCCACACTAACCCGTAGATCCACCCAGTGTGGGGCATGATCCGACACTGCGATTGCAGAGTACTCAGTATCCACCACCTTCGGTATTAGCACCCTGCTCTGAACAAAAAAGTCGATGCGAGAGAATACCTTGTGGACATGTGAAAAAAAGGAAAACTCTTTTGTCCTCGGCCGTGCAAACCTCCATGGGTCTACTCTTCCCCCCCATCTGTTCCATAAAACCCTTCAATTCCTTTGCCGCAGCCGGCCGCCTCCCTGTCCTGGATTTTGACCAGTCCAATTCCGGATCAATGACTGTATTGAAGTCCCATCCCATGATCAGGTTATGTGACTCTAAGTCTGGGATCTTACCTAACACCCGCCCCATAAATTCCATGTCGTCCCAATTCGGAGCATATATGTTCACAAATACCACTTGCTCCAGCACCCCACTCACCATTATGTACCTGCCCCCTGTGTCTGACACGATTCTCCCTGCCTCGAATGCCACTCGTTTGCTGATCAAGATCGCTACCCCCTGGTCGTTGAGTCCAGTCCTGAGTGGAACATTTGGCTGACCCACCTCCCACCCCCGACTAGCCATCACCCTTTTTTAGGCCAGCCTCGAGCTCGCGCCCTCCGCTTCCTTGAGTCCCCACTCTGGCAGTCGCCGTTCCCGACCATCCCATTTGTCGCCTAGTAACAGCTCCTACCCTGTCAGCAAAGCAGCTAACCGCCGCCTCCCCCCTCCACCCCCACTAGCAACAACACTCGAAACCCAATCCGCTTCCGAGAGTCAGTGACCCATGCTGGCTTGGTTGACTCCCTATTGTTCTAATGCACACAATCTTAACTTACTCATACTTGTCATGTTTGTGATGGTTCTGATCTAGATTACAGACATTTTGAATCCCTGTTATGGACAGTGGGAAGACAGGGGGGGGCATTCAGATGTCAAGTTTGTACAAAGCAGGATCTGTAGGATTGCCCTTAACTTCCTGGTATCTTGTTATCCAGTTTTTTGATGCAATTCTGAAATGAAGTCTCCTACCTACTGTCTCTGCAAGGGAGCATGGAACAGGGGAGGAAACCTGAAGGGTAACAGCTGTAAGATAGAGGATAAGATGATACATTTCCTCAGAGATGTAAGATATATTATGTGTATAAACTGCAGGAAGGATGTCGGTACAATGGTGTGCATGTCGCTGCTAAAGAGAACCAGCCTCAAATTTGCCAACTTCTACTGGACACATTGGAGAACCCTGCATTTATGCGGCTGATGTATCCAGATG
Organism: Scyliorhinus torazame; assembly: GCF_047496885.1. Lineage (NCBI taxonomy): Eukaryota > Metazoa > Chordata > Chondrichthyes > Carcharhiniformes > Scyliorhinidae > Scyliorhinus > Scyliorhinus torazame. The sequence goes on from NC_092707.1 coordinate 15,777,501, forward strand.
ATAATGAAGCTATGCTGCAGAAACGCATCAAATATATAGTTGACCTTTATCTCAACACGCCTGATAAAATGGTTGGTATTACATTTTTACCTGCAGTGAACATTGATGTGACTTATGTTGTCTCTGAATAGCCTGTCAGTAAACTAACATACAGGTATTGCCTGCAATTAAAGATGACCCCTGAAGCAGATCATTATTCACATATTATCTGACTGTGAATTTGGGCATCGACAGTGCTGCCTTCAAATATTGAAATAGATGCCCAAATCTCGATAAGGAGTCTAACCTTAAAGGTCCTAAATCTAGTATTACTGTTGGAAACTCAAAATGTCATCAGTGCCAATATAGAAATATCTGTAGTGCACAGAAAATAGGAAGTCTTTCCAAATGCCGGAGTTAGTACATCTAGTTGAAGGGCATATTTCAATATTTTACCACGATGGTGCTGATTATACCGAGAATGAGCTATCTGCTTTTGCTGGTGTACAGTAACACAAGCAATAGCAGTTGGAGGAGCTGGTGGCTTGGTGATAATGTCACTATACTAGTAATCCAGAGGGCCAGGCTAATGCTATGGGGGCATGGGCTCAAATCCTACCATGGCAGCTTCAATTAATTAAATTGATTTAATTAATAAAATCTGGAATTGAAAGCTAGTCACTCTAATGGTGAACCCATCTGGTTTACTAATGTCCTTTAGGGAAGGAAATCTGTCTACATGTGACTCCAGACCCACAGTATTGTGGTTGACTCTTAACTGGCCTCTGAAATGGCCCAGCAAGGCACTCGGTTCAAAGGCAACAAATGCCCACATGAAACAATATATTTTTAAAAAGTCGGCCTGTAAGTCAGTCTGCATGTATGTTCATGTGTTCTAGTCAATGGCTGGCAACAAACTATTTGTAGGTAGCAGAGAAACTTGGTTGTGCCAACAACAACTTGCATTTGTGTAGTACTTTTAACATGTTAAAATTGCCCATATCATACACATGCACCTACTAATTATCCAGTGACCTTTAATGAAGGAGCTGAAGTGCAGGGCTATTGAGGCACATTGTAGCAGCAATAACACTCAAAAGCTCATCCTGGCCAGGGAACTACTGAACTCCGTGTCTTCTCCTTCACATCAGTGCACCATGGTATATGTATATATTATCTAGAGATACACTATAGTAATCACAAGGCTTGCTGCAATGTCCTTGCAGCATCATCACTTTCAAGTTCCCCTCCGTCTGTCATCCTGCTAAGTTGGACATACACCACTGTGTGCTCCTCATGGGATTCACACCCTAACACCATCTTGGGAGCACCAGAACCACGAGGAATGCAGCAATTGAAGAAATCAAGCCACCACCTTCTCTCTGCAGCTTGGGATGAACCATAAATGCAGCCTTGACAGTGTTGATTCAACCCTGTGAGCAAATGCAAAAAAAAAGATAAATGAATCTTTTGAAGGAAAGATGTATTTTCTTTTAGTGCTCTAATAATCATCAAAGCACTACTAAAACCCCACTTAAAATCCACGACCTTGTTTACTCTTTAATCTAGAAATATGGGATCTTATAAGATGAAAGTAGATGCCCTGGTCTGCCATGTTAGATTGTAAAAATATTTAGAAAACATCTGATGCATCAAAGCTTCTTCAAAATCCATTACCTTTACTTTCAGGGTTTTGACACGCCATTACACTTTGCTTGTAAATTTGGCCATGCAGAGATGGTTAACATATTGTGCTCGCATCCTGATACCAGCAAAAGTTCCAGGAACAAGTATGACCTAACTCCTATGGAGGTAAGGTTTCAGTATCATTTTTACCCTAAATTATGCTAAATTTAAGCTTCCTTTACAAGCCAAATAAATATGGTTGCTAGTTTTTTTTTATTTCCACAGGTTATCTGTGAAAGGAGTAAAAATAAATCTGAGGAACTAAAGGAAAATATCAGAGAGTATTTACAAGGTTAGTCGCTTTGGGACTAAAGATTTAATGAAATGGGTGCTATGCCTGTACACTATAATTATGATATTATGCTACCGCATCCTTTGTGTCTGTGAAGAGTCTTATTTCGTTGAATAGCTCTTGATCAAAACTCAGGCTAGTCTGAGGAACTGGCTCATTAAAATGATTAGAGGTGTTATGGGAGACTTGCAAGACCATTTGTCACTGGCGCAACAGAGGATTGATGGAGACCCAAAATGGCAATGCTTTGTGAGGCCCTCACAGTATTTATGTCTAACAGCGATGTATGTACTTCTAACTTTTACAAACAGAAGCAAGTGGGAGTATGTTGAACAAAAGTATTCCTTTCACTTTAATGCAGATTACCATTTGGATTATTTTTTGGTGGCACTGTAACACAGTGGTTAGCACTGATGCTTCACAGCACCAGGGTCCCAGGTTCGATTCCCGGCTTGGGTCACTGTGTGCGCAGAGTCTGCACGTTCTCCCCGTGTCTGTGTGGGTTTCCTCCGGCATGGGTTTCCTCCGGTGCTCAGGTTTCCTCCCACAAGTCCCAAAGACGTGCTGTTAGGTAAATTGGACATTCTGAATTCTCCCTCTGTGTACCCGAATAGGCACTGGAGTGTGGCGACTAGGGGCTATTTCAAAATATTTACATTTAGTTTTATAAATGTGATGACATTGGGTGGAATTTTCCGGTCGCACCTGCCCCAAGACCGGAAATTCCCATCTGATGTCAGGTGACGACGGGCTGTCAAATTGCCTGTCCTGCCTGCGATGATTCCTGCAGCGGGTAGGACTTGAAAATTTACCCCATTGTATATTTTTACTGCAGGAAAGTGCTTTTTTGGGGGGGCATGGCAGCATCTAATGCAGTCATTTTAAAACAGGATTGCGATTCTCGGGTGGATGGTGGGCGGGTGTCAGGAGGATCGTGGTGCGATCGGTCGCGGCATCCTCGATCGCGGGAAGAAGAGCCCAACGGCCATGACCGGCTTTCAAGAACACCAGCCAACCTGCGCATGTCTGTCTCCTCAGCCAGAAATAGCAGTGCGCAGGCCTGGAGCCCAGCGGGACAGACTGCCTCCTCAGTACGTCAGCGCGCTGTTCCAGGAGCAGATTCTTTTTAAAATCTATTAGTTTTCTCGCTAGAAGCGGCGGCAGAGAACAGGTCATGCGCCTGGTACACTGACTTCGCAAACTGTGGGCCTCGAAATTACTGAGGAGAGCTTCCTCCGTTTTGTAGCTGCCAGCAAGCAAGCAACGCGTGAAGAATTGAAGATGGATCTTTTTGGTCTAAGGAAGAGAGGGCCAGAGACGCAAACAGGCCTGGATCTCACGACTGAACGTGCTGGGGAGAGCTTTGTAGGAGAGTCCACGGCAGGACATGGCAGTACTAGCGTGAGCTCAGGAACTCTGTTAAACAGAACAACCCATTAACAAATTTAACATTGAATGACAAAGCAAGTGAGGACCAAACAGTCTCACCTGTCGCGTTAAAGGTAAGCGAAAATGGTGGGTCACGAAGTTCGGGCGGCGTGAGTCACGGAGGTCGGCCGGCGTGGGTCGCGAAGTTCAGCTGATTGGTAAAAATGGGTCCATGGATGCAGTGTGCATTGAAGGATTCAAGCTGTTTGTTTAGTTTTGGTCAAGGAAGTTTGCTAAGAGGGAGAGAGAAACTAAGGGGGTAATTTTCAGCTTTCGAACCTGGGTGGTAATGTTGATGAGTGGCTCACCCGCTCTATAGTAAAGCTGTCTGATTTTTCCTCCATAGAATCCTGCCTAACAAGTCGCCCACAAGCTGGGTAATTTTCCTTGTGCCTTCGGCTGGGAACTGTTATTGGCTTATTTCCCTGTCAACACTGCTTTTTAAAAAAATTAATGGGCAATTTAGCTTGGCCAATCCACCGACACTGCACATTTGTTTTTAATAAATTTAGAGTACCCAATTATTTTTTCCAATTAAGGGGCAATTTAGCGTGGCCAATCCACCTAACCTGCACATCTTTGGGTTGTGGGGGTGAAACCCACGCCGACACGGGGAGAATGTGCAAACTCCACACGGACAGTGACCCAGGGCCGGGATTCGAACCCGGGTCCTCAGCGCCATAGTTCCAGTGCTAACCACTGCGCCACGTGCCGCCCTACACTGCACACGTTTTTGGGTTGTGGGTGTATGACCCACGCAGACACAGGAAGAATGTGCAAACTCCACACGAACAGCGACCCGGGGCTGGGATCGAACCGGGTCCTCCGTGCCATATGCAGCAGTGCTAACCACCGTGCCGCCCCTGTCAACTCTGCTTCTGTGCAATGTTTATGGAGGAAGAAAGAATCCTCGTGACACATTACTCTCTGGAAAGCATCCCCAGTTAACAGTATTTCCTCACTTTCATATGATTGCTAAATATACTTGGTTCCAGTTGGGATATATTCACACTGTTTCAACTAGCGACAGTGTGTGTGATGTACCTTCTCGCAAATAACTTAAGAGTTGTCACCATGTCGTGTTTAGGACCAGAAGACATGGGAACTCTCAACAAATGGTGCATATTATCTGGTTGTACTGATGTCTCCAGAAGATGGTGCTAATTCTGCAAATTCCACCTCGGAAAGATCTATTTTGCACGTCTCAGCATTTCGAGACTAGTTCATACAAATCATATAATCTCTAATCCAACTCAAATTATGCCTCCAATTTGTAGAACTGCTTTCTTTCAAAACAGAATAACTTGCTAATGTGACTTCTTTGTTGCCTAACGATACGCGATGCTGATGATCTGGAACATTTGGGATAAAGACCATCATTTATCTAACTGCCTCTTCTATTTTCCAATTTTAGCTGTTTTGCTATTATGTTGGCTGCCTCCTACCTATTAAGTGTCTTGTTTTGTTTTGGGTTGCTCTGTTATGACGCGTGCAAATAGTCACTGATGCCAGAACTGAACTGCTAATATTCTGTTTCAGATCGATATTATGTACCATTGCTAAGAGATACTGACAACTCGTGCCCAGCTGTCATTGGTTCTCCCTGGTCACCTGATCAGTCCGCTAAGCTGTACTGTACATCCTTACCCAGGCATTCCGGAAATCCTAAGGATCCAGTTATGGAAGTTAGAGCATTTGCAGGACCCATGTCTCCATCCAAGGTATGTTTTCCTTTTTAAAAATGAATTTCTCGCATTCAAATACACAATAATTCAATAAAATATGTTCATATGGCGCAACTATTCTGATGGTACTTATCTCGTAACATTATCCTAAAAGCCGAGATGAGGTGAACTTTTTCCACCCAGGGCTATGAGTTTTTGGAACTCACGTCCTGCAACGGTGATGGAAACAGAGTCTTTGAATGTTTTAAAGGCAGATTTGGATAGATTCTTGGTAAGCAAAGGGATGAAGGAGAGAGGGGTTGCAGATTTGACGTTGCTATCAAATCAGCCATGATCTTATTAAATGGTGGAGCGACTTGAGGTGCTGAAAGACTTACTTACTCCTGCTCTTTGTTTGTATCCTTAAAGTTGTGGCTTACAAATGTGTACAGACTCTTAAGCTTTAATAGATCAATGTTAATCCAAAGCTTTTTGATATAAATCATTATTCCATCTCCCTGTGAGATTGCCCTGCAAAATAAACCATCCTTCTGATGCTCTGTGATCATTGGCAATTAATTATTTTTGTATTGTACTGACTGTTGGCTGAATGCCTTCCTGCATCTCCACTAATGAGTATTATATTATGACTGGAAAGCAGCTGAATGAATGACCGGAAAGGGCAATATTATAAAACAACCAAAAAACAAAACTCCTCAGCAGGTCTGACAGCATCTGTGGAAGGAGAAATTGAACTATGTTTCAGGATGGCCGTCTTTTGTCAGAACTGGGAAAAAAAATGGTTTGAGGCGAGACTTCACTGTTTTTAAGTTTCCAAAGAATTTCCCAAATTTTTTGAAGCTAATGAGAAAGTCATCAAATGGAGCTGAATTTACTCAATTATTATTGTTAGGATCCTGGATGAGAATCCAGCTATTTTCAATTAGTAAAACTGTGAGGGATTGTTACTGCCCCACAGGAGTGATAACACTGACCCATCTGTATCTTAATTGTGCAAACAACCTTTAATTTAAACACAGAATTAATCACATTAACAACAGAGAAATAGCTTTACAGTTGACAGTTACGATAGTTATTAAGTAAAAGAGAAAAACCCAATTAAGCAAACCAATATGGTTCAAATAATACTCATGAATAAAGTTAACAAAGGGGCAGCACGGTAGGGCAGTGGTTAGCACTGCTGCCTCACCAAGCTGAGGAACTGGTTTAGCACACTGGGCTAAATAGCTGGCTTTTAAAGCAGGCCAGCAGCAAGGTTCAATTCCCGTACCAGCCTCCCTGAACAGGCGCCGGAATGTGGTGACTAGGGGCTTTTCACAGTAACTTCATTTGAAGCCTACTTGTGACAATAAGCGATTTTCATTTTTAATTTCAACTGGGTTCGATCCCGGCCCCGGGTCACTGTCTGTGTGGAGTTTGCACATTCTCCCCATGTCTGCATGGGTCTCACCCCCACAACCCAAAAACATGTCCAGGGTTGGTGGATTGGCCATGCTAAATTGTCCCTTACTTGGGAGGAAAAAAAAATGGGTACTCTAAATTTATTTTAAAAATGAATAAAGTTAATTCTTCCCCGCTGTTACCAGACTCCTAAACGACCCTCGTATGGACTGATCTGATACATAGAAGATAGGAGCAAGATGAGGCCTTTTGGCCCTTCGAGCCTGCTCTGCCATTCATCACGATCATGGCTGATCATCCAATTCAATAGCCTAATCCTGCTTTTTTTTAATAAACTTAGAATACCCAATTCATTTTTTTTCCAATTAAGGGGCAATTTTATCGAGGCCAATCCACCTAACTTGCACATTTTAGGGTTGTAGGGCGAAACCCATGCAAACACGGGGAGAATGTGTAAACTTCACACGGTCAGTGACCCAGAGCCGGGATCGAACCTGGGACCTCAGCGCTGTGAGGCCGCAGTGCTAACCCACTGCGTCACCGTGCTGCCCTCTAATCCTGCTTTCTCCCCATAGCCTTTGATCCCATTCTCCCCAAGTGCTATATCCAGCCGCCTCTTGAATATATTCAAAGTTTTAGCATCAATTGCTCCCTGTGGTAATGAATTCCACGGGCTCACCACTCTTTCTGTAAAAAAATGTCTGCTTATCTCTGTCCGAAATGATTACCCTGAATCTTCTGACTGTTACCCCTGGTTCTGAACACACCCATCATTGGTAACATCTTCCCTGCATCTACCCTGTCTAATCCTATTAGAATTTTACAAGTCTCTATGAGACCTCCCTCATTCTGCCGAACCCCAGCGAGAACAATCCCAACCTAGTCAATCTCTCCTCATATGACAGTCCCGCCATCCCTGGAATCAGTCTGGTAAACCTTCGCTGCACTCCCTCGAGAGCAAGAACATCCTTCCTCCGAGAAGGAGACCAAAACTGCACACAATACGGGGCTGGTTTAGCTCACTGGGCTAAATCGCTGGCTTTTAAAGCAGACCAAGGCAGGCCAGCAGCACGGTTCAATTCGCGTACCGGCCTCCCCGAACAGGCGCCGGAATGTGGCGACTAGGGGCTTTTCACAGTAACTTCATTGAAGCCTACTCGTGACAATAAGCGATTTTCATTTTAATATTCCAAAGTGTGGCCTCACCAAGGCCCTGTACAATTGCAGCAACACATCCCTGCTTCTATACTGTTTAGCACAGGGCTAAATCGCTGGCTTTGAAAGCAGACCAAGGCAGACCAGCAGCACGGTTCGATTCTCGTAACAGCCTCCCCGAACAGGTGCCGGAATGTGGCGACTAGGGGCTTTTCACAGTAACTTAATTGAAGCCTACTTAAGACAATAAGCGATTTTATATTTTATTTTTATATATACTCGAAACCTCTCACAATGAAGGCCAACATACCATTAGCCTTCTTTACCGCCTGCTGCACCTGCATGCTTACCTTCAGCGACTGGTGCACAAGGACACCCAGGTCCCGCTGCACACTCCCCTCTCCCAATTTACAACCATTCGGGTAGTAATCTGCCTTCACGTTTTTGCTTCCAAAATGAATAACCTCACACTTATCCAAATTATACTGCATCTGCCATTGGTTTGCCCACTCGCCCAACCTGTCCAGAACTTGCTGTAGGATCCCTGCATCCTCGCCACAATTCACCCTCCCACCTAATTTGGTATCATCTGCAAACTTTGAGACGTTACATTTTGTTCCCTCATCCAAATCATTAATATATATTGTGAATAGCTGGGATGCCAGCACCTATCCATATGGTACCCCACTAGTTACTGCCTGCCAATTTGAAAAGGGCCCATTAATCCCTACTCTTGTTTCCTCTCTGCCAACCAGTTTTCTATCCACCTCAATACATTACTCCCAATCCCATGCGCTTTAATTTTGCTCAATAATCTCTTACGTGGGACTTTGTTAAACGCCTTCTGAAAGTCCAAATATATCACATCGACTGGCTCCCCCTTGTCGACTGCACTGGTTATCTCTTCAAAGAATTCCAACAGATTTGTCAAGCATGATTTTCCCTTCATAAATCCATGCTGACACTGACTGATCCTGCCACTGCTTTCTAAATGTTGCGCTATGAAGTCCTTGATAATGGATTCAAGCATTTTCCCCACTACCGATGTTCGGCTTACTGGTCTACAATTCCCTGCTTTGTCTCTACCTCCCTTTTTGAATATCGGAGTGACGTGAGCTACCCTCCAATCTGCAGGGACAGTTCCAGAGTCTATAGAATCCCGGAAGATGACCACCAATGCATCCACTATTTCCAGAGCCACCTGTGATCTCTTCACATATCTTTTCGACTGAGTAGTATTACACTTCTGTATGCTTCACCCGATGCCTGTGTCTATGTATGTACATTGTGTAGTTTATGTTTGCCCTATGTATTTTCTTTTCATGTACGGAATGATCTGTCTGGGAACAATACGCAGAACAATACTTTTCACTGTACCTCGGTACATAGAACATAGAAAAATACAGCACAGAACAGGCCCTTCGGCCCACGATGTTGTGCCGAACCTTTGTCCTAGATTAATCATAGATTATCATTGAATTTACAGTGCAAAAGGAGGCCATTTGGCCCATTGAGTCTGCACCGGCTCTTGGAAAGAGCACCCTACCCATAGTCAACACCTCCACCCAACACTAAGGGCAATTTTGGACACTAAGGGCAATTTATCATGGCCAATCCACCTAACCTGCACATCTTTGGACTGTGGGAGGAAACCGGAGCACCCGGAGGAAACCCATGCAGACACGGGGAGGATGTGCAGACTCCACACAGACAGTGACCCAAGCCGGAATCGAACCTGGGTCCCTGGAGCTGTGAAGCAATTGTGCTATCCACAATGCTACCGTGCTGCCCTTAAGAACAAATAAATCTACACTATATCATTTTACCGTGATCCGTGTACCTATCCAATAGCTGCTTGAAGGTCCCTAATGTTTCCGACTCAACTACTTCCACAGGCAGTGCATTCCATGCCCCCACTACTCTCTGGGTAAAGAACCTACCTCTAACATCCCCCCTATATCTTCCACCATTCACCTTAAATTTATGTCCCCTTGTAATGGTTTGTTCCACCCGGGGAAAAAGTCTCTGACTGTCTACTCTTATCTATTCCCCTGATCATCTTATAAACCTCTATCAAGTCGCCCCTCATCCTTCTCCGTTCTAATGAGGAAAGGCCTAGCACCCTCAACCTTTCCTCGTAAGACATACTCTCCATTCCAGGCAACATCCTGGTAAATCTCCTTTGCACCTTTTCCAAAGCTTCCACATCCTTCCTAAAATGAGGCGACCAGAACTGTACACAGTACTCCAAATGTAGCCTTACCAAAGTTTTGTACAGCTGCATCATCACCTCACGGCTCTTAAATTCAATCCCTCTGTTAATGAACGCTAGCACACCATAGGCCTTCTTCACAGCTCTATCCACTTGAATGGCAACTTTCAAAGATGTATGAACATAGACCCCAAGATCTCTCTGCTCCTCCACATTGCCAAGAACTCTACCGTTAACCCTGTATTCACATTTGTCTTTCCAAAATGGACAACCTCACACTTTTCAGGGTTAAACTCCATCTGCCACTTCTCAGCCCAGCTCTGCATCCTATCTATGTCTCTTTGCAGCCGACAACAGCCCTCACTATCCACAACTCCACCAATCTTCGTATCATCTGCAAATTTACTGACCCACCCTTCAACTCCCTCATCCAAGTCATTAATGAAAATCACAAACAGCAGAGGACCCAGAACTGATCCCTGCGGTACGCCACTGGTAACTGGGATCCAGGCTGAATATTTGCCATCTACCACCACTCTCTGACTTCTATCGGTTAGCCAGTTCGTTATCCAACTGGCCAAATTTCCCACTATCCCATGCCTCCTTACTATCTGCAGAAGTCTACCATGGGGAACCTTATCAAATGCCTTACTAAAATCCATGTACACTACATCCACTGCTTTACCTTCATCCACATGCTTGGTCACCTCCTCAAAGAATTCAATAAGACTTGTAAGGCAAGACCTACCCCTCACAAATCCGTGCTGACTATCCTTAATCAAGCAGTGTCTTTCCAGATGCTCAGAAATCCTATCCTTCAGTACCCTTTCCATGACTTTGCCGACCACCGAAGTAAGACTAACTGGCCTGTAATTCCCAGGGTTATCCCTAGTCCCTTTTTTGAACAGGGGCACGACATTCGCCACTCTCCAATCCCCTGGTACCACCCCTGTTGACAGTGAGGACGAAAAGATCATTGCCAACGGCTCTGCAATTTCATCTCTTGCTTCCCATAGAATCCTTGGATATATCCCGTCAGGCCCGGGGGACTTGTCTATCCTCAAGTTTTTCAAAATACCCAACACATCTTCCTTCCTAACAAGTATTTCCTCGAGCTTACCAGTCTGTTTCACACTGTCCTCTCCAACAATATGGCCCCTCTCATTTGTAAATACAGAAGAAAAGTACTCGTTCAAGACCTCTCCTATCTCTTCAGACTCAATACACAATCTCCCGCTACTGTCCTTGATCGGACCTACCCTCGCTCTAGTCATTCTCATATTTCTCACATATGTGTAAAAGGCCTTGGGATTTTCCTTGATCCTACCCGCCAAAGATTGTTCTTGCCCTCTCTTAGCTCTCCTGATCCCTTTCTTCAGTTCCCTCCTGGCTATCTTGTATCCCTCCAACGCCCTGTCTGAACCTTGTTTCCTCAGCCTTACATACGTCTCCTTTTTCCTCTTAACAAGACATTCAACCTCTCTTGTCAACCATGGTTCCCTCACTCGACCATCTCTTCCCTGCCTGACAGGGACATACATATCAAGGACACGTAGTACCTGTTCCTTGAACAAGTTCCACATTTCACTTGTGTCCTTCCCTGACAGCCTATGTTCCCAACTTATGCACTTCAATTCTTGTCTGACAACATCGTATTTACCCTTCCCCCAATTGTAAACCTTGCCCTGTTGCACGCACCTATCCCTCTCCATTACTAAAGTGAAAGTCACAGAATTGTGGTTACTATCTCCAAAATGCTCCCCCACTAACAAATCTATCACTTGCCCTGGTTCATTACCAAGTACTAAATCCAATATTGCCCCTCCTCTGGTCGGACAATCTACATACTGTGTTAGAAAAGCTTCCTAGACACACTGCACAAACACCACCCCATCCAAACTATTTGATCGAAAGAGTTTCCACTCAATGTTTGGGAAGTTAAAGTCACCCATGACTACTACCCTGTGACTTCTGCACCTTTCCAAAATCTGTTTCCCAATCTGTTCCTCCACATCTCTGCTACTATTGGGGGGCCTATAGTAAACTCCTAACAAGGTGACTGCTCCTTTCCTATTTCTGACTTCAACCCATACTGCCTCAGTAGGCTGATACTCCTCGAACTGCCTTTCTGCAGCTGTTATACTATCTCTAATTAACAATGCCACCCCCCACCTCTTTTACCACCCTCCCTAATCTTATTGAAACATCTATAACCAGGGACCTCCAACAACCATTTCTGCCCCTCTTCTATCCAAGTTTCCGTGATGGCCACCACATCGTAGTCCCAAGTACCGATCCATGCCTTAAGTTCACCCACCTTATTCCTGATGCTTCTTGCGTTGAAGTATACACACTTCAACCCATCTCCGTGTCTGCAAGTACTCTCCTTTGTCAGTGTTCCCTTCCCCACTGCCTCATTACACGCTTTGGCGTCCTGAATATCGGCTACCTTAGTTGCTGGACTACAAATCCGGTTCCCATTCCCCTGCCAAATTAGTTTAAACCCTCCCGAAGAGTACTAGAAAACCTCCCTCCCAGGATATTGGTGCCCCTCTGGTTCAGATGCAACCCGTCCTGCTTGTACAGGTCCCACCTTCCCCAGAATGCACTCCAATTATCCAAGTACCTGAAGCCCTCCCTCCTACACCATTCCTACACCATTCCTGCAGCCATGTGTTCAGCTGCACTCTCTCCCTATTCCTAGCCTCGCTATCACGTGGCACCGGCAACAAACCAGAGATGACAACTCTGTCTGTCCTGGCTTTTAACTTCCAGCCTAACTCCCTAAACTCATTTATTACCTCCACACCCCTTTTCCTACCTACGTCGTTGGTACCAATGTGCACCACGACTTCTGGCTGCTCCCTCCTCCTCCTTAAGGATCCTGAAGACACGATCCGAGACATCCCTGGCCCTGGCACCCGGGAGGCAACATACCTTCCAGTAGTCTCGCTCGCGACCACAGAATCTCCTATCTATTCCCCTAACCATTGAATCTCCTACAACTATTGCTTTTCTATTCTCCCTCCTTCCCTTCTGAGCCCCAGAGCCAGACTCCGTGCCAGAGACCTGGCCGCTAGGGCATTCCCCCGGTAGGTCGTCATCCCCCCCCCCCCCCCCAAAACAGCATACTTGTTTTGAAAGGGAACGGCCACGAGGGATCCCTGCACTGTCTGCCTGTTTGTTTTTTTTCCCCTGACTGTAACCCAGCTATTCTTGTCCTGTACCTTGGGTGTGGTTACCTCCCTGTAACTCTTCTCTATCACCCCCTCTGCCTCCCGGATGATCCAAAGTTCATCCAGCTTCAGCTCCAGTTCCCTAACACGGTCTTTGAGGGGCTGGAGTTGGGTGCACTTCCCGTAGGTATAGTCAGCGGGGACACCGGTGGTATCCCTCACCACCCACATCCTACAGGAGGAGCATGCAACTGGCCTAGCCTATATCCCCTCTTACCTTACAGAATATAGCTGCCCTGTGGACCAACTGGATCTCCGCCCTCCGACTCTGCTCCCAGTCAGCTGCACTCTCTGTAAACTCCTGGTTCTCTTCTCACTCTTTGCGGAAATGTAGGAAACAAAATGAAAGGAGCACCTTATTCCCTCCTCACCTAACTCCCTCAGTCACCAAACTCCCACTATAGCACTCAAATGCACCAAATTCAGCACTCCCTCAGTCACCAAACTCTCACTATAGCACTCAAATGCACCAAATTCAGCACTCCCTCAGTCACCAAACTCCCACTATAGCACTCAAATGCACCAAATTCAGCACTCCCTCAGTCACCAAACTCTCACTATAGCACTCAAATGCACCAAATTCAGCACTCCCTCAGTCACCAAACTCTCACTATAGCACTCAAATGCACCAAATTCAGCACTCAGTGCAAACAAAGTCTGCACTGTAGGGGATCACTTTTATACTGCGAATCTAACCTCTGAAAACTGGCCTAATCCAATTAACTAATTAACAAGCTCCAGCTGCAAGTGCCTACAAGTAGAAGCTTTGTTTAAAGCTGATTGAAAATTCACCTTCTTCTAAACCAAACAGCAACTTTTAAGTTAATTAACAAAATAAAAGAAAGACTAGACTTTAGATAAAAATGAAGCCTTACATGTGACAATAAACAAATCCAATCTACTCGGGTTTCTACTTGCTTGTCTCTGTGCAGAATCTTTGGAGAGAGACCTTTCAGAACCAAACTGAAACACCTCTGTGACTTGTCAGAACTCGGGAGTTCCAGCTGACTTTTCAGACAGACCTGGCTCCTCCCATTAACTATCAATGTGTACCAAAGCATGAGGCATTCTTTTGTCTCTTCTTACAAGATGTCTCTTGACTTGTTTAGCCAGGACCAAACACAATACCCCTCATAAATTATCTTTCAAACGTTAACAATATTCCATTAGCTAGCTATCTGTAAATACGTAAATGGTTCTTAAGATCTATTAGCAGGGCAGCACGGTGGCGCAGTGGTAGCACTGCAGTCTCACGGCGCCGAGGTCCCAGGTTTGATCCTGGCTCTGGGTCACTGTCCGTGTGGAGTTTGCACATTCTCCCCGTGTTTGCGTGGGTTTCACCCCCACAACCCAAAGATGTGCAAGGTAGGTGGATTGAACACGCTAAATTGCCCCTTAATTGGAAAAAATGAATTGGGTACTCTAAATTTATAATTTAAAAAAAAAAGATCTATTCGCAGAACATTTGGGCAGCACGGTAGCACAAGTGATTAGCACTGTGTCTTCCAAGCACCAGGGTCCCAGGTTCGATTCCCTGCTGGGTCACTGTCTGTGCAGAGTCTGCACGTTCTCCCCGTGTCTGCGTGGGTTTCCTCCGGTTGCTCCGGTTTCCGCCCACAGTCCAAATATGTGCAGGTTAGGTGGATTGGCCATGATAAATTGCCCTTACTGACCAAAAAAGGGGGATTTATTGGGTTACGGGGTTAGGGCTTAAGTGGGTCGGTGCAGACTTGATGGGCCGAATGGCCTCCTTCTGCACTGTATGGTCTATGTTCTATTTCACCTGCAAATCAATGATTACCTCACTTTTACGATACATTAATCACCATAAGACCACAAGACATAGGAGCAAAATTAGGCCATTTGGCCCATCGAGTGTGCCAGCCATTCAATTATGGCTGATATGTTTCTCAACCCCATTCTCCTGCCTTCTCCCCAAGGGGTTCTTGATCCTCTTATTAATCAAGAACCTATCCATCTCTGTCTTAAAGACACTCAGTGATTTGGCCTCCACAACCTACTGCGACAAAGAGTTCCACAGATTCACCACCTTCTGGCTGAAGAGATTCCTCCTCGTCTCAGTTTCTGTGCAGTCACTCTGTATGCATCTCAACATTCCTGCAAGAAAATATAAAATATGGCAATTTCCTCAATTCTTCATATTATGAAGCTTTTGCTTTTCACGAGCTAACACCAGCTACCACAACTTAATTCAAGTGAACAAACATTCAAAGGATCATCAGTAAATGTGTACGTGATGGAGAGATATGTTGAGCTGTGGGGCCATTTTTGTCCAGTTGAGCTCTTTCAGCCAGATCGCTGCCCTGTAGTCAGCTGTTTCCCTCTCCCTCTGATCCCTGAAGAAATGTCACAGGCAGTTTGGGAGCGGCATGCTTGCAGAATGAACTAAAATTATTATTTTTTAAATTGGAGTAGATATAGTTTATTTGTATTGCAGTCAGTTGTTTTCTTGTTTCAATTCAGGCAGAGGAATTTCGAAGAGTATGGAAAACCCCATCCCGAGAGAAGGCAAGCGAATTTAAAAAGGCGGATGCTGAACGAGGCTATGAGAGAGTTGGAAGGTAGGGCAAAACAACACAACCAATGTATGAAAAGGGCACACCATAAATAGAGCTGCATAAAACCAGAAGAAGTGCCATACAGACTCGAAACGATAACTGTTTCCCCTCTCCACCGATGCTGCTAGACCTTCTGAGTTTTCCCAGCATTTTCTGTTTCTATTTCAGATTTTTAGCATCTGCAGTATTTTGCTTTTATTGCAACTCTGAAGGATCTATGGTTAATGACCAATTATGTTGACATAGTTGACTTCAATTTGAGTGCTTCTCGAGCCAGGGAAGGAAAGATTGAGTCATGGCGCCCCGACCTGATTGATTTCTTGCTGCAGGCTACACATTTGTGGTCATCGCTGAGTTGTGGTCATTACTATCAGACTGTGTTGTGGTTTCCTCGACAGTTGAATAGCCCACTGATAGCTTCTGTCTTAGCCATGTGGCCACCCCTACCGCCAATTCAGCTCAATCTAAACAGGAGTCAGTACCTTCATATGGGAATAGAGGAAGGAAACTTGTTCAATGAGGTCCAGCCTGTTAACTAGCTCAAAGCTCACAGCAGAGATTATGCACATGATAAAAATGGAATAGTTAATGTGACAAGCTCCCAGTGTGCTGCAGGATAGTTTCATTTATGCACGTTGTTACATACTTTAAACAACCTGCATAATTCGTGTATGCCACATTTACGACTTATTTTAGTCCCAATAAGTATCACTTATTTAAATAGTAGTAAAACTTGCATTTACTTCAACTATAGAAATATTAAAAGTTTCACCAAGAGGACTTTTAAATCTCTCACTGTGTCTTCAGTAAGCACAGGTGTAACGTGATAACAATTTATATTTCAGGGATTTAGCTCATGGAATGGGGCATCCGTGGGCCGAGTACTGGGAATTTCTTAGTTGTTTTATTGATCTTGCTGCACCAGAAGGAATCAGAAAAATAGAAGAATATCTGAGTCAAAAAGCTGAACAGGAAGGTGGAGATGTGTATATCTGCAAGCAATTCAAAAGTCCTCCACCAAGTGGTAAGTTTAAAAGTGACCTAAAATCATGGAAATTCTGCACAAAAAGAGGCCATTCTGTCCATTGTCCTTGTACCAATGCCACTCTTCCACACGAGTATCTACACTTAAAAAAAGTAAACCAATACGTTCGTGTTGCAGCAGCACTATTGTGTGGATGGAGGATCTTGAACACAACTGTTCAAGGCCAGCA
Organism: Scyliorhinus torazame; assembly: GCF_047496885.1. Lineage (NCBI taxonomy): Eukaryota > Metazoa > Chordata > Chondrichthyes > Carcharhiniformes > Scyliorhinidae > Scyliorhinus > Scyliorhinus torazame. Next base: position 15,794,368 of record NC_092707.1, read on the forward strand.
GAGGAAAGCGAACATCAGTCGCTGAAAGTAAGCACGCAGGTACAGCAGGCAGTAAAGAAGGCAAATGGCCTTCACAGCGAGAGGATTTGAGTAGAGGAATAGAGATGTTTTACTGCAGTTGTATAGGGCATTGGTGAGGCTACACCTAGAGTATTCTTTTTTTTTTGTTTATTTTTTTAAATAAATTTAGAGTACCCAATTCTTTTTTCCCAATTCAGAGGTAATTTAGTGTGGTCAATCCACCTAGCCTGCACATCTTTGGGTTGTGGGGGCGCAACCCACAGAGACACTGGGAGAATGTGCAAACTCCGCACGGACAGTGACCCGGGGCCGGGATCGAACCCGGGCCCTCGGCGGCATGAGGCAGCAGTGCTAACCACTGCGCTACCATGCCGCCCCCACACCTGGAGTATTGTGTGCAGTTTTGGTTGTCCTTATCTGAGGAAGGATGTTCTTGCTATGGAGGGAGTGCAGCGAAGGTTTACCAAGCTGATCCCTGGGATGGCGGGACTGTCTTTGGAGAAAAATTGAATCGGTTAGGATTATATTCATTGGAGTTTAGAAGAGTGAGAGGGGATCTGATAGAAACTTAGAAAATTCTGACAGGGTAGATTCAGAAAGAATGTTCCCGATGGTGGGAGTAGTCCAGAATTGGGGGTCATAGTTTGAGGGTAACGGTAAACCTTTTAGGACTGAGGTGAGGAGAAATTTCTTCACCCAGGGGGAGGTGAGTCTGTGGAATTCGCTACCACAGGAAGTAGTTGAGGCCAAAACGTTGTTAATTTCAAGAAGGAATTAGATCCAGCTCCTGGGGCTAAAGGGATCAAGGGATAAGGGGGGGAAGCCAGGATCAGAACTTGATGATCAGCCATGATCATAATGAATAGTGGAGCAGGCTTGAAGGCCGAGTGGCCTCCTTCTATTTTGTACGTTGCCTCACAGCGCCAGTGACACGGGTTCATCACCGTGTGTGCGTGGGTTTTCTCCGGGTGCTCCGGTTTCCTCCCACAGTCCAAAGGTGTGCTGGTTAGGTGGATTGGTCATGATAAATGGGCTGTTTAGCACGGGGCTAAATTGCTGGCTTTGAAAGCAGACCAACGCAGGCCAGCAGCACGGTTCAATTCCCGTAACAGCCTCCCCGAACAGGCGCCGGAATGTGGCGACTAGGGACTTTTCACAGTAACTTCATTTGAAGTCTACTTGTGACAATAAGCGATTTTCATTTTCATTTCATTTCAAATTGCCGCTTAGTAGCCAACTGGTTAGGTGGGGTTACTGAGTTATGGGATAGGGTGGGGTATGAGCATAGGTAGGGTGCTCTTTCCAAGGGTCGGTGTAGACTCGATGGACCGAATGGCCTCCTTCTGCACTGTAGGGATTCTGATGATTCTATGAAAGTAATTGGGTGGGTTGACATTTCATTTGGGGACTCGACATCCCCTGTAGTCACCTGATAAAGTCTAAGTGCCACTCACAACTGTTAGATAACAAAGTTCCAAACTTAAATGAGGGAAAAAGACTGGAAAGTTTTGTTAAGTTAATATATACATACAAATTTATGAAATAGGAGCAGCAGTAGGCCATTTGGCCCCTCGAGTCTGCACCACCGTTCAATAAGATCATGGTGTATCTATTTATGTTTCAAGTTCCACATTCCCATCTTCTCCTTTAAGGTGGAGATAGATAGATTCTCCTGATAACCTTCAATTTCCCTGTTTCACAAGAATCTACCTACCTCCGCCTTAAAAGTATTCAATGACCCCCTCCTCCACTGCCTTCTGAGGCAGAGCATTCCAAAGTCCCTCAATGGCAGTACGGTGGCACAGTGGTTAGCATTGTTGCCTCATCACCAGGGTCCCAGGTTCAATTCCGACCTTGGATGACTGTGTGGAGTTTCCACGTTCTCCTCGTGTCTGCGTGGGGTTTCCTCCGGGTGCTCCGGAGTCCTCCCCCAGTCAAAAGATGCCCAGGTTAGGTGGGGTTATGGGGATAGGGTGGGGGTGTGGGCCGAGGTGGGGTGCTCTTTCAGAGGGTCGGTGCAGACTCAATGGGTTGAATGGTCTCCTTCTGCACTGTAGGAATTCTATAGAACCCTCGAGAAAAGAATTCTCCTCATCTCTGTCCTAAAAGGTTGACCCCTAATTTTAAAACTGTGCCTCCTAATTCTGGACTCCACACACGAGGAAACATCCTTTCCACAACCACCTTGTCAGGACTGTTCAGGATTTTATATACTTCTATCAATTCACCACTCACTCTTCTAAACTCCTGTTGAAGTGACCTGTGTATCTTGATGGTTTTGCTACTTAAAATCTGTGTATGTGGCTAAAATGCATCACCATCGTTGCACTTGCAGCTAGGTCAGCTATTTCAATTGGATCATCTTGTCGAACGCAGTGTTCTTTTGTATTCTCCCTGTTCCAGTTCCATTTTAAATTCTGTAAACTCTACTGCATGAGCCATTTGTGCTACAGTTGTCTGTGTGAAAACATTTCTTCCAGTGAAATCTGCCCTCTTACTATTTCACAAACGAGGTGGAAATGCCCTTTCTCTCTTGCACAAGATTTTTGAGTTATTTTGAGCCCTCCATTATGTTAACTCCGTAACATTTTTTATTTTATTCCAATAAATAAAGCTATGACAAACATTTAATTAGGGCCTGTGTAATTCATAATTTTGGTTAAGCTTTTAGTGGATTTATATGTGAATCTGTTGTTTATTCCATCAAATTAAGGTGAGCGGGCAGGTAAGTGGAGCTGAGTCCACAAAAAGATCAGCCATGATCTTATTGAATGGCAGAGCAGACTTGAGAGGACAGATCATAGAATCATAGAATTTACAGTGAAGAAGGGAGGCCATTTGGCCCATCAAGTCGGCACCGGCCCTTGGAAAAAGCACCCCACCCAAGCCCACATCTCCACCCTATCTCCGTAATCCAGTAACCCCACCACCCTTTTTTGGACAGTAAGGGGCAATTTATCACAGCCAATCCACCTAACCACATCTTTGGACTGTGGGAGGAAACCGGAGCACCCGGAGGAAACCCACGCACACACGGGAAGAACGTGCAGACTCCGCACAGACAGTGACCCAAGCCGGGAATCGAACCTGGGACCCTGGAGCTGTGAAGCAACTGTGCTAACCACAGATGGCCAACTTCTGCTCCTAGTTCTTATGTTCTTGTTTTTATAAATCAAATATTAGGCTTTTACCTTAACTGGCAGAGCTGTTGTGACTGAATTTATACAGATCCTTTACTAATACCCAGGAAGCATGTTGCCTCCAGAAGGGCCTATGTATTATCCAGCTTAATAAAGAATCTACTGTACAACACCTTTAATAATCCTCACACCCCTCAACACGTTCGTTGATTGCTAAATAAAGGTTGAATGTAGTTGCTAGTAGTATACAGTATGTACACTGTACTGAAGGAAAAAATGGTAACCCTTTTTGTGAAAGAACAGGAAATTGGTTTCCTGTTCAGTTCCCCTGAGGCACCAGCTGGTCATGTTAACGATACCAACGTATTGCAGAAGTTGCTACTTGAAAACCCAGACCACTTTTCATTTTGAACATTATAAATAGCTAAAGCATCTGACAAAAATGTGCTTGTGTGGACATAGACTTGTTTTGCATTGCAAAGAACAAAATTTTCAAGTTATATTAGGGGCGGCATGGTGGCACAGTGGTTAGCACTGCTGCATCAGAGCACCAGGGACCCGGGTTCAGTTACGGCCATCGGTGACTGGAGTTGGCACGTCCTCCACGTGTCTGTGTGGGTGTCCTCTGGGTGCTCCGGTTTTCTCCCACAGCACCAAAGATGTGCAGGATAGGTGGATTGGCCATGATAAATTGCTGCTTACTGTCCAAAAGATGTGGAGGTTAGGTTATGGAGCAGCAGAGTGGGCCTAGCAAGGGTACTCTTTCAGAGGGTCCGTGCAGACACGATGGGCCAATTGGCCTCCTTCTGCACTGTAGGAATTCTCTGGTTTTATGGAACAGAATTTTTGTTTTTGCAACAGTGGCTGCTTGTCAACCCTCAAAGGGGCTGATTGTTATTGCAATGGGTTTGGAGCATTAACAGAGATCTGAATTTGTATGCAAGGTTTTACTCTGCCATAGTCAGAAGTAAAGTTTACTATCTCAAGACATTTTTTTTGTGACTGCAAGATTGCCAACCTTAAGTCAGGGGAAAGCACACTGGACTCAAAGCATTTCCACACAGGCAAAGAGGAGTAAGGCCAGGACAATTCAGCCACTCCCTCGGAGTTGTTAGTGGGTAGCTCAGGAACGGTGGGAGTACTTTCATTTACTTCTGTTAATTCATGCAGGGCAGTTTCCATGGTACGGTTTGAATGTTCACAGTCAACCAATTAACAGAGGAGCAGAATGTTAATCTTATAATTACATAGAATTTACAGCACAGAAACCAGCCCAACCATCCGTTCTTATGTTTATGCCCCACGCAAACCTCTTCTCACCGACTTCACTTTACCCTGCTCCTTTCTCCCTCAAGTACTTGGCTTTCCCTTAAGGTGTCCACATTACTTAGCTCAACCATTTCATGTGGTTGCAAGTCCCCACTCGTACCACTCTGGAAAAGGAATAACGATGAGTAATAATAACTACCGCCTTTAAGCTGACAAAATGCAATCAGAACGTATTATTTTCTCTTGCAGGTAAAACCAGTAAATACTGCAACTCGATCTCTGCTGGTGCTTTTTTGGATGATGGTGACATAAGTTTAGAAGAATTAAAAAATAGACAAAATGCTGCATTGAAAGTCAGCAGATCCATGGTTACACCTGGGAATAGCCCTCGTGCCACTGGAGAAAACGGGTGCCATATACTTCCTGTGCAGCGCACAACAGATCGTATCGATTCGACAGACAATTTAAGTAAACCTGACATGGAGATATCGCCTAATTTAAATGGAATTTGTTCCCCTGTCGGTAATGAGAAGCCTGGAGGGCGATGTTCCCATTCATTTACCAGGGTCGGGTCAGAAGATATCCTCTCCCCCGTATCTAATCTCATGGCAGATTTTGAAAAGCTTTCGTTGCATGACGACAAAGAGAGAAATTTGTTTTCGGAGACGAGTGAGGTAACGGCAGATTTAATGGGCAGTAATGTTTCGGGATTGGTACCTGCTGAAAACTCTGCAAAGAACCAGGATATTCACTTTAATCAGGCTGATCTAATCGAGACTGATATGTTGACTGAAACAGAAAATGAGAATCCGTTACTCGCTCCCAACCAGCCTGTGCTAGAAGGTAGTGAAGAAATCTCGGATTTATTGTCATTATGCATGTCAAAGGTAGAAGCTTTACAACTGGAAAACCAGAGGAACTATGCACACAGCAACACCTTGGCTTGTAGGACAGAGAGTTCTCCTGCTTTAGAGAGGGAGGTTTCTGAACATTTTTCAACAGCGGAATCAAATGCATCTCAGATCAAGTTGAACTCTAGGTCCAATAGACAATTGGAGAGCTTCGCCTGCAGATCCCCAGAGGATATACAGCAGCTCCTTCCCAAGCACACCCCAGGGATTTTAAGAAGAGGATCTACCAAGGGGATTTTTCTGGTTGGGTAAGGAACTGATAATTATAGGGATGTGTATTATTGTTGGTGGGGAGATCCGGATCATGTTCTGGAAGCTGATCCAACCCATCTAGCTTAAGTATCAAACTAGTCCAGCTTACTTATTAATTTTCTTTTTTTAAATGCAGGAATCTAGCTTCTATTAATGAAAATATCAATGCATCTGTATGAGGAAGTACATGTACATTTATGAATGAGTATGTGTATGAGTGAGTAGATGTACGTGTATGAGTGAGTATATATGTGTGAGTGAGTAGATGGACGTGTATGAGTGAGTAGATGGACGTGTATGAGTGAGTAGATGGACGTGTATGAGTGAGTGGATGGACGTGTATGAGTGAGAAGATGGGCGTGTATGTGTGAGTGAATAGATGGATATGTATGAGTGAGTAGATGTACGTGTATGAGTGAGTAGATGGACGTGTATGAGTGAGTAGATGGCTGTGTATGAGTGAGTAGATGGACGTGTATGAGTGAGTAGGTGGGCGTGTATGAGTGAGTAGATGGACGTGTATGAGTGAGTAGATGGACGTGTATGAGTGAGTAGATGGACGTGTATGAGTGAGTAGATGGACGTGTATGAGTGAGTAGGTGGGCGTGTATGAGTGAGTAGGTGGGCGTGTATGAGTGAGTAGATGGACGTGTATGAGTGAGTAGGTGGGCGTGTATGAGTGAGTAGGTGGACGTGTATGAGTGAGTAGATGGGCGTGTATGAGTGAGTAGATGGGCGTGTATGAGTGAGTAGATGGACGTGTATGAGTGAGTAGATGGGCGTATATGAGTGAGTAGATGGGCGTGTATGAGAGTAGATTTACGTGTATGAGTGAGTAGGTGGGCGTGTATGAGTGAGTAGATGGGCGTGTATGAGTGAGTAGATGGGCTTGTATGAGAGAGTAGATGGGCGTATATGAGTGAGTAGATGGGCGTATATGAGTGAGTAGGTGGGCGTGTATGAGTGAGTAGATGGGCGTGTATGAGTGAGTAGATGGGCGTGTATGAGTGAGTAGATGGGCGTGTATGAGTGAGTAGATGGGCGTGTATGAGTGAGTAGATGGGCGTGTATGAGTAAGTAGGTGGGCGTGTATGAGTGAGTAGATGGACGTGTATGAGTGAGTAGATGGACGTGTATGAGTGAGTAGGTGGGCGTGTATGAGTGAGTAGATGGGCGTGTATGAGAGAGTAGATGGGCGTGTATGAGTGAGTAGATGGGCGTGTATGAGTGAGTAGGTGGACGTGTATGAGTGAGTAGGTGGGCGTGTATGAGTGAGTAGATGGGCGTGTATGAGTGAGTAGGTGGGCGTGTATGAGTGAGTAGGTGGGCGTGTATGAGTGAGTAGATGGGCGTGTATGAGAGAGTAGATGGACGTGTATGAGTGAGTAGATGGACGTGTATGAGTGAGTAGATGAGCGTGTATGAGAGTAGATTTACGTGTATGAGTGAGTAGGTGGGCGTGTATGAGTGAGTAGGTGGGCGTGTATGAGTGAGTAGGTGGGCGTGTATGAGTGAGTAGGTGGGCGTGTATGAGTGAGTAGGTGGGCGTGTATGAGTGAGTAGGTGGGCGTGTATGAGTGAGTAGATGGGCGTGTATGAGTGAGTAGATGGGCTTGTATGAGAGAGTAGATGGGCGTATATGAGTGAGTAGATGGGCGTGTATGAGAGAGTAGATGGGCGTGTATGAGTGAGTAGATGGGCGTGTATGAGTGAGTAGATGGACGTGTATGAGTGAGTAGATGGACGTGTATGAGTGAGTAGATGGACGTGTATGAGTGAGTAGATGGGCGTGTATGAGTGAGTAGATGGGCGTGTATGAGTGAGTAGATGGGCGTGTATGAGTGAGTAGATGGACGTGTATGAGTGAGTAGGTGGGCGTGTATGAGTGAGTAGATGGGCGTGTATGAGTGAGTAGTTGGACGTGTATGAGTGAGTAGGTGGGCGTGTATGAGTGAGTAGATGGACGTGTATGAGAGAGTAGATGGGCGTGTATGAGTGAGTAGATGGGCGTGTATGAGTGAGTAGATGGACGTGTATGAGAGAGTAGATGGGCGTGTATGAGTGAGTAGATGGGCGTGTATGAGTGAGTAGATGGGCGTGTATGAGTGAGTAGATGGGCGTGTATGAGTGAGTAGATGGGCGTGTATGAGTGAGTAGGTGGGCGTGTATGAGTGAGTAGGTGGGCGTGTATGAGTGAGTAGATGGGCGTGTATGAGTCAGTAGATGGGCGTGTATGAGTGAGTAGATGGGCGTGTATGAGTGAGTAGGTGGGCGTATATGAGTGAGTAGATGGGCGTGTATGAGTGAGTAGATGGACGTGTATGAGAGAGTAGATGGGCGTGTATGAGTGAGTAGGTGGGCGTGTATGAGTGAGTAGGTGGATGTGTATGAGTGAGTAGGTGGGCATGTATGAGTGAGTAGATGGATGTGTATGAGTGAGTAGATGGGCGTGTATGAGTGAGTAGATGGGCGTGTATGAGTGAGTAGATGGGCGTGTATGAGTGAGTAGGTGGGCGTGTATGAGTGAGTAGATGGGCGTGTATGAGTGAGTAGATGGGCGTGTATGAGTGAGTAGATGGGCGTGTATGAGTGAGTAGGTGGGCGTGTATGAGTGAGTAGATGGGCGTGTATGAGTGAGTAGATGGGCGTGTATGAGTGAGTAGATGGACGTGTATGAGTGAGTAGATGGGCGTGTATGAGTGAGTAGATGGACGTGTATGAGTGAGTAGATGGGCGTGTATGAGTGAGTAGATGGGCGTGTATGAGTGAGTAGATGGGCGTGTATGAGTGAGTAGATGGGCGTGTATGAGTGAGTAGATGGGCGTGTATGAGTGAGTAGATGGGCGTGTATGAGTGAGTAGATGGACGTGTATGAGTGAGTAGATGGGCGTGTATGAGTGAGTAGATGGACGTGTATGAGTGAGTAGATGGGCGTGTATGAGTGAGTAGATGGACGTGTATGAGTGAGTAGATGGGCGTGTATGAGTGAGTAGATGGACGTGTATGAGTGAGTAGATGGGCGTGTATGAGTGAGTAGATGGACGTGTATGAGTGAGTAGATGGGCGTGTATGAGTGAGTAGATGGACGTGTATGAGTGAGTAGATGGGCGTGTATGAGTGAGTAGATGGACGTGTATGAGTGAGTAGATGGACGTGTATGAGTGAGTAGATGGGCGTGTATGAGTGAGTAGATGGACGTGTATGAGTGAGTAGATGGGCGTGTATGAGTGAGTAGATGGACGTGTATGAGTGAGTAGATGGGCGTGTATGAGTGAGTAGATGGACGTGTATGAGTGAGTAGATGGGCGTGTATGAGTGAGTAGATGGACGTGTATGAGTGAGTAGATGGGCGTGTATGAGTGAGTAGATGGGTGTGTATGAGTGAGTAGATGGGCGTGTATGAGAGAGTAGATGGGCGTGTATGAGTGAGTAGATGGGCGTGTATGAGTGAGTAGATGGGCGTGTATGAGTGAGTAGGTGGGCGTGTATGAGTGAGTAGATGGGCGTGTATGAGTGAGTAGGTGGGCGTGTATGAGTGAGTAGATGGGCGTGTATGAGTGAGTAGATGGGCGTGTATGAGTGAGTAGATGGGCGTGTATGAGTGAGTGGATGGGCGTGTATGAGTGAGTAGATGGGCGTGTATGAGTGAGTAGGTGGGCGTGTATGAGTGAGTAGATGTACGTGTATGAGTGAGTAGGTGGGCGTGTATGAGTGAGTTGGTGGGCGTGTATGAGTGAGTAGATGGGCGTGTATGAGTGAGTAGGTGGGCGTGTATGAGTGAGTAGGTGGGCGTGTATGAGTGAGTAGATGGGCGTGTATGAGTGAGTAGGTGGGCGTGTATGAGTGAGTAGATGGGTGTGTATGAGAGAGTAGATGGGCGTGTATGAGTGAGTAGATGGGCGTGTATGAGTGAGTAGATGGACGTGTATGAGTGAGTAGATGGGCGTGTATGAGTGAGTAGATGGGCGTGTATGAGTGAGTAGATGGGCGTGTATGAGTGAGTAGATGGGCGTGTATGAGTGAGTAGATGGGCGTGTATGAGTGAGTAGATGGGCGTGTATGAGTGAGTAGATGGGCGTGTATGAGTGAGTAGGTGGGCGTGTATGAGTGAGTAGATGGGCGTGTATGAGTGAGTAGATGGGCGTGTATGAGAGAGTAGATGGGCGTGTATGAGTGAGTAGGTGGGCGTGTATATGTGAGTAGATGGGCGTGTATGAGTGAGTAGATGGGCGTGTATGAGTGAGTAGATGGGCGTGTATGAGTGAGTAGATGGGCGTGTATGAGTGAGTAGATGGGCGTGTATGAGTGAGTAGATGGACGTGTATGAGTGAGTAGATGGGCGTGTATGAGTGAGTAGATGGACGTGTATGAGTGAGTAGATGGGCGTGTATGAGTGAGTAGATGGACGTGTATGAGTGAGTAGATGGGCGTGTATGAGTGAGTAGATGGACGTGTATGAGTGAGTAGATGGGCGTGTATGAGTGAGTAGATGGACGTGTATGAGTGAGTAGGTGGGCGTGTATGAGTGAGTAGATGGGCGTGTATGCGAGAGTAGATGGGCGTGTATGAGTGAGTAGATGGGCGTGTATGAGTGAGTAGATGGACGTGTATGAGTGAGTAGATGGGCGTGTATGAGTGAGTAGGTGGGCGTATATGAGTGAGTAGGTGGGCGTATATGAGTGAGTAGGTGGGCGTGTATGAGTGAGTAGATGGGCGTGTATGAGTGAGTAGGTGGGCGTGTATGAGTGAGTAGGTGGGCGTGTATGAGTGAGTAGGTGGGCGTGTATGAGTGAGTAGGTGGGCGTATATGAGTGAGTAGGTGGGCGTGTATGAGTGAGTAGATGGACGTGTATGAGTGAGTAGATGGGCGTGTATGAGTGAGTAGATGGACGTGTATGAGTGAGTAGGTGGGCGTGTATGAGTGAGTAGATGGGCGTGTATGAGAGAGTAGATGGGCGTGTATGAGTGAGTAGATGGGCGTGTATGAGTGAGTAGATGGACGTGTATGAGTGAGTAGGTGGGCGTGTATGAGTGAGTAGGTGGACGTGTATGAGTGAGTAGGTGGGCGTGTATGAGTGAGTAGATGGGCGTGTATGAGAGAGTAGATGGGCGTGTATGAGTGAGTAGATGGGCGTGTATGAGTGAGTAGGTGGACGTGTATGAGTGAGTAGGTGGGCGTATATGAGTGAGTAGGTGGGCGTATATGAGTGAGTAGGTGGGCGTATATGAGTGAGTAGATGGGCGTGTATGAGTGAGTAGATGGGCGTGTATGAGTGAGTACGTGGGCGTGTATGAGTGAGTAGGTGGGCGTATATGAGTGAGTAGGTGGGCGTATATGAGTGAGTAGATGGGCGTGTATGAGTGAGTAGGTGGGCGTATATGAGTGAGTAGGTGGGCGTATATGAGTGAGTAGATGGGCGTACATGAGTGAGTAGGTGGGCGTACATGAGTGAGTAGGTGGGCGTATATGAGTGAGTAGGTGGGCGTGTATGAGTGAGTAGATGGGTGTGTATGAGTGAGTAGATGGGTGTGTATGAGTGAGTAGATGGGCGTGTATGAGTGAGTAGATGGGCGTGTATGAGTGAGTAGATGGACGTGTATGAGTGAGTAGATGGGCGTGTATGAGTGAGTAGATGGACGTGTATGAGTGAGTAGGTGGGCGTGTATGAGTGAGTAGATGGGCGTGTATGAGAGAGTAGATGGGCGTGTATGAGTGAGTAGATGGGCGTGTATGAGTGAGTAGGTGGACGTGTATGAGTGAGTAGGTGGGCGTGTATGAGTGAGTAGGTGGGCGTGTATGAGTGAGTAGGTGGGCGTGTATGAGTGAGTAGATGGGCGTGTATGAGAGAGTAGATGGACGTGTATGAGTGAGTAGATGGACGTGTATGAATGAGTAGATGAGCGTGTATGAGAGTAGATTTACGTGTATGAGTGAGTAGGTGGGCGTGTATGAGTGAGTAGGTGGGCGTGTATGAGTGAGTAGGTGGGCGTGTATGAGTGAGTAGGTGGGCGTGTATGAGTGAGTAGGTGGGCGTGTATGAGTGAGTAGATGGGCGTGTATGAGTGAGTAGATGGGCTTGTATGAGAGAGTAGATGGGCGTGTATGAGTGAGTAGATGGGCGTGTATGAGAGAGTAGATGGGCGTGTATGAGTGAGTAGGTGGACGTGTATGAGTGAGTAGATGGGCGTGTATGAGTGAGTAGATGGACGTGTATGAGTGAGTAGATGGACGTGTATGAGTGAGTAGATGGACGTGTATGAGTGAGTAGATGGGCGTGTATGAGTGAGTAGATGGGCGTGTATGAGTGAGTAGATGGGCGTGTATGAGTGAGTAGATGGACGTGTATGAGTGAGTAGATGGACGTGTATGAGTGAGTAGGTGGGCGTGTATGAGTGAGTAGATGGACGTGTATGAGAGAGTAGATGGGCGTGTATGAGTGAGTAGATGGGCGTGTATGAGTGAGTAGATGGGCGTGTATGAGTGAGTAGATGGGCGTGTATGAGTGAGTAGGTGGGCGTGTATGAGTGAGTAGGTGGGCGTGTATGAGTGAGTAGGTGGGCGTGTATGAGTGAGTAGATGGGCGTGTATGAGTGAGTAGATGGGCGTGTATGAGTGAGTAGATGGGCGTGTATGAGTGAGTAGGTGGGCGTATATGAGTGAGTAGATGGGCGTGTATGAGTGAGTAGATGGACGTGTATGAGAGAGTAGATGGGCGTGTATGAGTGAGTAGATGGGCGTGTATGAGTGAGTAGATGGGCGTGTATGAGTGAGTAGGTGGGCGTGTATGAGTGAGTAGATGGACGTATATGAGTGAGTAGATGGGCGTGTATGAGTGAGTAGATGGGCGTGTATGAGAGAGTAGATGGGCGTGTATGAGTGAGTAGATGGGCGTGTATGAGTGAGTAGATGGGCGTGTATGAGTGAGTAGATGGGCGTGTATGAGTGAGTAGATGGGCGTGTATGAGTGAGTAGATGGGTGTGTATGAGTGAGTAGATGGACGTGTATGAGTGAGTAGATGGGTGTGTATGAGTGAGTAGATGGACGTGTATGAGTGAGTAGATGGACGTGTATGAGTGAGTAGATGGGCGTGTATGAGTGAGTAGATGGGCGTGTATGAGTGAGTAGATGGGCGTGTATGAGTGAGTAGATGGGAGTGTATGAGTGAGTAGGTGGGCGTGTATGAGTGAGTAGATGGACGTGTATGAGTGAGTAGATGGGCGTGTATGAGTGAGTAGATGGGCGTGTATGAGTGAGTAGATGGGCGTGTATGAGTGAGTCGATGGACGTGTATGAGTGAGTAGATGGACGTATATGAGTGAGTAGATGGACGTATATGAGTGAGTAGATGGGCGTATATGAGTGAGTAGGTGGGCGTGTATGAGTGAGTAGATGGGCGTGTATGAGTGAGTAGATGGGCGTGTATGAGTGAGTAGATGGGCGTGTATGAGTGAGTAGATGGGCGTGTATGAGTGAGTAGGTGGGCGTGTATGAGTGAGTAGATGGACGTACATGAGTGAGTAGATGGACGTACATGAGTGAGTAGATGGGCGTGTATGAGTGAGTAGATGGGCGTGTATGAGAGAGTAGATGGGCGTGTATGAGTGAGTAGATGGGCGTGTATGAGTGAGTAGATGGGCGTGTATGAGTGAGTAGATGGACGTGTATGAGTGAGTAGATGGACGTGTATGAGTGAGTAGGTGGGCGTGTATGAGTGAGTAGATGGGCGTGTATGAGTGAGTAGATGGACGTGTATGAGTGAGTAGATGGACGTGTATGAGTGAGTAGGTGGGCGTGTATGAGTGAGTAGATGGGCGTGTATGAGTGAGTAGATGGGCGTGTATGAGTGAGTAGATGGGCGTGTATGAGTGAGTAGATGGGTGTGTATGAGTGAGTAGATGGACGTATATGAGTGAGTAGATGGGTGTGTATGAGTGAGTAGGTGGACGTGTATGAGTGAGTAGATGGACGTGTATGAGTGAGTAGGTGGGCGTGTATGAGTGAGTAGGTGGGCGTGTATGAGTGAGTAGATGGACGTGTATGTGTGAGTAGATGTACGTGTATGAGTGAGTAGGTGGACGTGTATGAGTGAGTAGGTGGGCGTGTATGAGTGAGTAGATGGACGTGTATGAGTGAGTAGATGGGCGTGTATGAGTGAGTAGATGGGCGTGTATGAGTGAGTAGGTGGGCGTGTATGAGTGAGTAGATGGACGTGTATGAGTGAGTAGATGGGTGTGTATGAGTGAGTAGGTGGGCGTGTATGAGTGAGTAGATGGGCGTGTATGAGTGAGTAGATGGGCGTGTATGAGTGAGTAGGTGGGCGTGTATGAGTGAGTTGGTGGGCGTGTATGAGTGAGTAGATGGGCGTGTATGAGTGAGTAGATGGACGTGTATGAGTGAGTAGATGGACGTGTATGAGTGAGTAGATGGGCGTGTATGAGTGAGTAGATGGACGTGTATGAGTGAGTAGATGGACGTGTATGAGTGAGTAGGTGGGCGTGTATGAGTGAGTAGGTGGGCGCGTATGAGTGAGTAGATGGACGTGTATGAGTGAGTAGGTGGGCATGTATGAGTGAGTAGGTGGACGTGTATGAGTGAGTAGATGGGCGTGTATGAGTGAGTAGATGGACGTGTATGAGTGAGTAGATGGGCGTATATGAGTGAGTAGATGGGCGTGTATGAGAGTAGATTTACGTGTATGAGTGAGTAGGTGGGCGTGTATGAGTGAGTAGATGGGCGTGTATGAGTGAGTAGATGGGCATGTATGAGAGAGTAGATGGGCGTATATGAGAGAGTAGATGGGCGTATATGAGTGAGTAGGTGGGCGTGTATGAGTGAGTAGATGGGCGTGTATGAGTGAGTAGATGGGCGTGTATGAGTGAGTAGATGGGCGTGTATGAGTGAGTAGATGGGCGTGTATGAGTGAGTAGATGGGCGTGTATGAGTAAGTAGGTGGGCGTGTATGAGTGAGTAGATGGACGTGTATGAGTGAGTAGGTGGGCGTGTATGAGTGAGTAGATGGGCGTGTATGAGAGAGTAGATGGGCGTGTATGAGTGAGTAGATGGGCGTGTATGAGTGAGTAGGTGGACGTGTATGAGTGAGTAGGTGGGCGTGTATGAGTGAGTAGATGGGCGTGTATGAGTGAGTAGGTGGGCGTGTATGAGTGAGTAGATGTACGTGTATGAGTGAGTAGGTGGGCGTGTATGAGTGAGTTGGTGGGCGTGTATGAGTGAGTAGATGGGCGTGTATGAGTGAGTAGGTGGGCGTGTATGAGTGAGTAGGTGGGCGTGTATGAGTGAGTAGATGGGCGTGTATGAGTGAGTAGGTGGGCGTGTATGAGTGAGTAGATGGGTGTGTATGAGAGAGTAGATGGGCGTGTATGAGTGAGTAGATGGGCGTGTATGAGTGAGTAGATGGACGTGTATGAGTGAGTAGATGGGCGTGTATGAGTGAGTAGATGGGCGTGTATGAGTGAGTAGATGGGCGTGTATGAGTGAGTAGATGGGCGTGTATGAGTGAGTAGATGGGCGTGTATGAGTGAGTAGATGGGCGTGTATGAGTGAGTAGATGGGCGTGTATGAGTGAGTAGGTGGGCGTGTATGAGTGAGTAGATGGGCGTGTATGAGTGAGTAGATGGGCGTGTATGAGAGAGTAGATGGGCGTGTATGAGTGAGTAGGTGGGCGTGTATATGTGAGTAGATGGGCGTGTATGAGTGAGTAGATGGGCGTGTATGAGTGAGTAGATGGGCGTGTATGAGTGAGTAGATGGGCGTGTATGAGTGAGTAGATGGGCGTGTATGAGTGAGTAGATGGACGTGTATGAGTGAGTAGATGGGCGTGTATGAGTGAGTAGATGGACGTGTATGAGTGAGTAGATGGGCGTGTATGAGTGAGTAGATGGACGTGTATGAGTGAGTAGATGGGCGTGTATGAGTGAGTAGATGGACGTGTATGAGTGAGTAGATGGGCGTGTATGAGTGAGTAGATGGACGTGTATGAGTGAGTAGGTGGGCGTGTATGAGTGAGTAGATGGGCGTGTATGCGAGAGTAGATGGGCGTGTATGAGTGAGTAGATGGGCGTGTATGAGTGAGTAGATGGACGTGTATGAGTGAGTAGATGGGCGTGTATGAGTGAGTAGGTGGGCGTATATGAGTGAGTAGGTGGGCGTATATGAGTGAGTAGGTGGGCGTGTATGAGTGAGTAGATGGGCGTGTATGAGTGAGTAGGTGGGCGTGTATGAGTGAGTAGGTGGGCGTGTATGAGTGAGTAGGTGGGCGTGTATGAGTGAGTAGGTGGGCGTATATGAGTGAGTAGGTGGGCGTGTATGAGTGAGTAGATGGACGTGTATGAGTGAGTAGATGGGCGTGTATGAGTGAGTAGATGGACGTGTATGAGTGAGTAGGTGGGCGTGTATGAGTGAGTAGATGGGCGTGTATGAGAGAGTAGATGGGCGTGTATGAGTGAGTAGATGGGCGTGTATGAGTGAGTAGATGGACGTGTATGAGTGAGTAGATGGGCGTGTATGAGTGAGTAGATGGACGTGTATGAGTGAGTAGGTGGGCGTGTATGAGTGAGTAGATGGGCGTGTATGAGAGAGTAGATGGGCGTGTATGAGTGAGTAGATGGGCGTGTATGAGTGAGTAGGTGGACGTGTATGAGTGAGTAGGTGGGCGTATATGAGTGAGTAGGTGGGCGTATATGAGTGAGTAGGTGGGCGTATATGAGTGAGTAGATGGGCGTGTATGAGTGAGTAGATGGGCGTGTATGAGTGAGTACGTGGGCGTGTATGAGTGAGTAGGTGGGCGTATATGAGTGAGTAGGTGGGCGTATATGAGTGAGTAGATGGGCGTGTATGAGTGAGTAGGTGGGCGTATATGAGTGAGTAGGTGGGCGTATATGAGTGAGTAGATGGGCGTACATGAGTGAGTAGGTGGGCGTACATGAGTGAGTAGGTGGGCGTATATGAGTGAGTAGGTGGGCGTGTATGAGTGAGTAGATGGGTGTGTATGAGTGAGTAGATGGGTGTGTATGAGTGAGTAGATGGGCGTGTATGAGTGAGTAGATGGGCGTGTATGAGTGAGTAGATGGACGTGTATGAGTGAGTAGATGGGCGTGTATGAGTGAGTAGATGGACGTGTATGAGTGAGTAGGTGGGCGTGTATGAGTGAGTAGATGGGCGTGTATGAGAGAGTAGATGGGCGTGTATGAGTGAGTAGATGGGCGTGTATGAGTGAGTAGGTGGACGTGTATGAGTGAGTAGGTGGGCGTGTATGAGTGAGTAGGTGGGCGTGTATGAGTGAGTAGGTGGGCGTGTATGAGTGAGTAGATGGGCGTGTATGAGAGAGTAGATGGACGTGTATGAGTGAGTAGATGGACGTGTATGAATGAGTAGATGAGCGTGTATGAGAGTAGATTTACGTGTATGAGTGAGTAGGTGGGCGTGTATGAGTGAGTAGGTGGGCGTGTATGAGTGAGTAGGTGGGCGTGTATGAGTGAGTAGGTGGGCGTGTATGAGTGAGTAGGTGGGCGTGTATGAGTGAGTAGATGGGCGTGTATGAGTGAGTAGATGGGCTTGTATGAGAGAGTAGATGGGCGTGTATGAGTGAGTAGATGGGCGTGTATGAGAGAGTAGATGGGCGTGTATGAGTGAGTAGGTGGACGTGTATGAGTGAGTAGATGGGCGTGTATGAGTGAGTAGATGGACGTGTATGAGTGAGTAGATGGACGTGTATGAGTGAGTAGATGGACGTGTATGAGTGAGTAGATGGGCGTGTATGAGTGAGTAGATGGGCGTGTATGAGTGAGTAGATGGGCGTGTATGAGTGAGTAGATGGACGTGTATGAGTGAGTAGATGGACGTGTATGAGTGAGTAGGTGGGCGTGTATGAGTGAGTAGATGGACGTGTATGAGAGAGTAGATGGGCGTGTATGAGTGAGTAGATGGGCGTGTATGAGTGAGTAGATGGGCGTGTATGAGTGAGTAGATGGGCGTGTATGAGTGAGTAGGTGGGCGTGTATGAGTGAGTAGGTGGGCGTGTATGAGTGAGTAGGTGGGCGTGTATGAGTGAGTAGATGGGCGTGTATGAGTGAGTAGATGGGCGTGTATGAGTGAGTAGATGGGCGTGTATGAGTGAGTAGGTGGGCGTATATGAGTGAGTAGATGGGCGTGTATGAGTGAGTAGATGGACGTGTATGAGAGAGTAGATGGGCGTGTATGAGTGAGTAGATGGGCGTGTATGAGTGAGTAGATGGGCGTGTATGAGTGAGTAGGTGGGCGTGTATGAGTGAGTAGATGGACGTATATGAGTGAGTAGATGGGCGTGTATGAGTGAGTAGATGGGCGTGTATGAGAGAGTAGATGGGCGTGTATGAGTGAGTAGATGGGCGTGTATGAGTGAGTAGATGGGCGTGTATGAGTGAGTAGATGGGCGTGTATGAGTGAGTAGATGGGCGTGTATGAGTGAGTAGATGGGTGTGTATGAGTGAGTAGATGGACGTGTATGAGTGAGTAGATGGGTGTGTATGAGTGAGTAGATGGACGTGTATGAGTGAGTAGATGGACGTGTATGAGTGAGTAGATGGGCGTGTATGAGTGAGTAGATGGGCGTGTATGAGTGAGTAGATGGGCGTGTATGAGTGAGTAGATGGGAGTGTATGAGTGAGTAGGTGGGCGTGTATGAGTGAGTAGATGGACGTGTATGAGTGAGTAGATGGGCGTGTATGAGTGAGTAGATGGGCGTGTATGAGTGAGTAGATGGGCGTGTATGAGTGAGTCGATGGACGTGTATGAGTGAGTAGATGGACGTATATGAGTGAGTAGATGGACGTATATGAGTGAGTAGATGGGCGTATATGAGTGAGTAGGTGGGCGTGTATGAGTGAGTAGATGGGCGTGTATGAGTGAGTAGATGGGCGTGTATGAGTGAGTAGATGGGCGTGTATGAGTGAGTAGATGGGCGTGTATGAGTGAGTAGGTGGGCGTGTATGAGTGAGTAGATGGACGTACATGAGTGAGTAGATGGACGTACATGAGTGAGTAGATGGGCGTGTATGAGTGAGTAGATGGGCGTGTATGAGAGAGTAGATGGGCGTGTATGAGTGAGTAGATGGGCGTGTATGAGTGAGTAGATGGGCGTGTATGAGTGAGTAGATGGACGTGTATGAGTGAGTAGATGGACGTGTATGAGTGAGTAGGTGGGCGTGTATGAGTGAGTAGATGGGCGTGTATGAGTGAGTAGATGGACGTGTATGAGTGAGTAGATGGACGTGTATGAGTGAGTAGGTGGGCGTGTATGAGTGAGTAGATGGGCGTGTATGAGTGAGTAGATGGGCGTGTATGAGTGAGTAGATGGGCGTGTATGAGTGAGTAGATGGGTGTGTATGAGTGAGTAGATGGACGTATATGAGTGAGTAGATGGGTGTGTATGAGTGAGTAGGTGGACGTGTATGAGTGAGTAGATGGACGTGTATGAGTGAGTAGGTGGGCGTGTATGAGTGAGTAGGTGGGCGTGTATGAGTGAGTAGATGGACGTGTATGTGTGAGTAGATGTACGTGTATGAGTGAGTAGGTGGACGTGTATGAGTGAGTAGGTGGGCGTGTATGAGTGAGTAGATGGACGTGTATGAGTGAGTAGATGGGCGTGTATGAGTGAGTAGATGGGCGTGTATGAGTGAGTAGGTGGGCGTGTATGAGTGAGTAGATGGACGTGTATGAGTGAGTAGATGGGTGTGTATGAGTGAGTAGGTGGGCGTGTATGAGTGAGTAGATGGGCGTGTATGAGTGAGTAGATGGGCGTGTATGAGTGAGTAGGTGGGCGTGTATGAGTGAGTTGGTGGGCGTGTATGAGTGAGTAGATGGGCGTGTATGAGTGAGTAGATGGACGTGTATGAGTGAGTAGATGGACGTGTATGAGTGAGTAGATGGGCGTGTATGAGTGAGTAGATGGACGTGTATGAGTGAGTAGATGGACGTGTATGAGTGAGTAGGTGGGCGTGTATGAGTGAGTAGGTGGGCGCGTATGAGTGAGTAGATGGACGTGTATGAGTGAGTAGGTGGGCATGTATGAGTGAGTAGGTGGACGTGTATGAGTGAGTAGATGGGCGTGTATGAGTGAGTAGATGGACGTGTATGAGTGAGTAGATGGGCGTATATGAGTGAGTAGATGGGCGTGTATGAGAGTAGATTTACGTGTATGAGTGAGTAGGTGGGCGTGTATGAGTGAGTAGATGGGCGTGTATGAGTGAGTAGATGGGCATGTATGAGAGAGTAGATGGGCGTATATGAGAGAGTAGATGGGCGTATATGAGTGAGTAGGTGGGCGTGTATGAGTGAGTAGATGGGCGTGTATGAGTGAGTAGATGGGCGTGTATGAGTGAGTAGATGGGCGTGTATGAGTGAGTAGATGGGCGTGTATGAGTGAGTAGATGGGCGTGTATGAGTAAGTAGGTGGGCGTGTATGAGTGAGTAGATGGACGTGTATGAGTGAGTAGGTGGGCGTGTATGAGTGAGTAGATGGGCGTGTATGAGAGAGTAGATGGGCGTGTATGAGTGAGTAGATGGGCGTGTATGAGTGAGTAGGTGGACGTGTATGAGTGAGTAGGTGGGCGTGTATGAGTGAGTAGATGGGCGTGTATGAGTGAGTAGGTGGGCGTGTATGAGTGAGTAGGTGGGCGTGTATGAGTGAGTAGATGGGCGTGTATGAGAGAGTAGATGGACGTGTATGAGTGAGTAGATGGACGTGTATGAGTGAGTAGATGAGCGTGTATGAGAGTAGATTTACGTGTATGAGTGAGTAGGTGGGCGTGTATGAGTGAGTAGGTGGGCGTGTATGAGTGAGTAGGTGGGCGTGTATGAGTGAGTAGGTGGGCGTGTATGAGTGAGTAGGTGGGCGTGTATGAGTGAGTAGGTGGGCGTGTATGAGTGAGTAGATGGGCGTGTATGAGTGAGTAGATGGGCTTGTATGAGAGAGTAGATGGGCGTATATGAGTGAGTAGATGGGCGTGTATGAGAGAGTAGGTGGGCGTGTATGAGTGAGTAGATGGGCGTGTATGAGTGAGTAGATGGACGTGTATGAGTGAGTAGATGGACGTGTATGAGTGAGTAGATGGACGTGTATGAGTGAGTAGATGGGCGTGTATGAGTGAGTAGATGGGCGTGTATGAGTGAGTAGATGGGCGTGTATGAGTGAGTAGATGGACGTGTATGAGTGAGTAGGTGGGCGTGTATGAGTGAGTAGATGGGCGTGTATGAGTGAGTAGTTGGACGTGTATAGTGAGTAGGTGGGCGTGTATGAGTGAGTAGATGGACGTGTATGAGAGAGTAGATGGGCGTGTATGAGTGAGTAGATGGGCGTGTATGAGTGAGTAGATGGGCGTGTATGAGTGAGTAGATGGGCGTGTATGAGTGAGTAGGTGGGCGTGTATGAGTGAGTAGGTGGGCGTGTATGAGTGAGTAGATGGGCGTGTATGAGTGAGTAGATGGGCGTGTATGAGTGAGTAGATGGGTGTGTATGAGTGAGTAGATGGGCGTGTATGAGTGAGTAGATGGGCGTGTATGAGTGAGTAGATGGGCGTGTATGAGTGAGTAGGTGGGCGTGTATGAGTGAGTAGGTGGGCGTGTATGAGTGAGTAGATGGGCGTGTATGAGTGAGTAGATGGGCGTGTATGAGTGAGTAGGTGGGCGTGTATGAGTGAGTAGGTGGGCGTGTATGAGTGAGTAGATGGGCGTGTATGAGTGAGTAGATGGACGTGTATGAGTGAGTAGGTGGGCGTGTATGAGTGAGTAGATGGGCGTGTATGAGAGAGTAGATGGGCGTGTATGAGTGAGTAGATGGGCGTGTATGAGTGAGTAGATGGACGTGTATGAGTGAGTAGATGGGCGTGTATGAGTGAGTAGGTGGGCGTATATGAGTGAGTAGGTGGGCGTGTATGAGTGAGTAGGTGGGCGTGTATGAGTGAGTAGATGGGCGTGTATGAGTGAGTAGATGGGCGTGTATGAGAGTACGTGGGCGTGTATGAGTGAGTAGGTGGGCGTATATGAGTGAGTAGGTGGGCGTATATGAGTGAGTAGATGGGCGTGTATGAGTGAGTAGGTGGGCGTATATGAGTGAGTAGGTGGGCGTATATGAGTGAGTAGATGGGCGTACATGAGTGAGTAGGTGGGCGTACATGAGTGAGTAGGTGGGCGTGTATGAGTGAGTAGGTGGGCGTGTATGAGTGAGTAGATGGGCGTGTATGAGTGAGTAGATGGGCGTGTATGAGTGAGTAGATGGGCGTGTATGAGTGAGTAGATGGACGTGTATGAGTGAGTAGATGGGCGTGTATGAGTGAGTAGGTGGGCGTATATGAGTGAGTAGGTGGGCGTGTATGAGTGAGTAGGTGGGCGTGTATGAGTGAGTAGGTGGGCGTATATGAGTGAGTAGGTGGGCGTGTATGAGTGAGTAGATGGACGTGTATGAGTGAGTAGATGGGCGTGTATGAGTGAGTAGATGGACGTGTATGAGTGAGTAGGTGGGCGTGTATGAGTGAGTAGATGGGCGTGTATGAGAGAGTAGATGGGCGTGTATGAGTGAGTAGATGGGCGTGTATGAGTGAGTAGATGGACGTGTATGAGTGAGTAGATGGGCGTGTATGAGTGAGTAGATGGACGTGTATGAGTGAGTAGGTGGGCGTGTATGAGTGAGTAGATGGGCGTGTATGAGAGAGTAGATGGGCGTGTATGAGTGAGTAGATGGGCGTGTATGAGTGAGTAGATGGACGTGTATGAGTGAGTAGATGGGCGTGTATGAGTGAGTAGGTGGGCGTATATGAGTGAGTAGGTGGGCGTATATGAGTGAGTAGGTGGGCGTATATGAGTGAGTAGATGGGCGTGTATGAGTGAGTAGATGGGCGTGTATGAGTGAGTACGTGGGCGTGTATGAGTGAGTAGGTGGGCGTATATGAGTGAGTAGGTGGGCGTATATGAGTGAGTAGATGGGCGTGTATGAGTGAGTAGGTGGGCGTATATGAGTGAGTAGGTGGGCGTATATGAGTGAGTAGATGGGCGTACATGAGTGAGTAGGTGGGCGTACATGAGTGAGTAGGTGGGCGTATATGAGTGAGTAGGTGGGCGTGTATGAGTGAGTGGATGGGCGTGTATGAGTGAGTAGATGGGTGTGTATGAGTGAGTAGATGGGTGTGTATGAGTGAGTAGATGGGCGTGTATGAGTGAGTAGATGGGCGTGTATGAGTGAGTAGATGGACGTGTATGAGTGAGTAGATGGGCGTGTATGAGTGAGTAGGTGGACGTGTATGAGTGAGTAGGTGGGCGTGTATGAGTGAGTAGATGGGCGTGTATGAGAGAGTAGATGGGCGTGTATGAGTGAGTAGATGGGCGTGTATGAGTGAGTAGGTGGACGTGTATGAGTGAGTAGGTGGGCGTGTATGAGTGAGTAGGTGGGCGTGTATGAGTGAGTAGGTGGGCGTGTATGAGTGAGTAGATGGGCGTGTATGAGAGAGTAGATGGACGTGTATGAGTGAGTAGATGGACGTGTATGAATGAGTAGATGAGCGTGTATGAGAGTAGATTTACGTGTATGAGTGAGTAGGTGGGCGTGTATGAGTGAGTAGGTGGGCGTGTATGAGTGAGTAGGTGGGCGTGTATGAGTGAGTAGGTGGGCGTGTATGAGTGAGTAGATGGGCGTGTATGAGTGAGTAGATGGGCTTGTATGAGAGAGTAGATGGGCGTATATGAGTGAGTAGATGGGCGTGTATGAGAGAGTAGATGGGCGTGTATGAGTGAGTAGGTGGACGTGTATGAGTGAGTAGATGGGCGTGTATGAGTGAGTAGATGGACGTGTATGAGTGAGTAGATGGACGTGTATGAGTGAGTAGATGGGCGTGTATGAGTGAGTAGATGGGCGTGTATGAGTGAGTAGATGGGCGTGTATGAGTGAGTAGATGGACGTGTATGAGTGAGTAGATGGACGTGTATGAGTGAGTAGGTGGGCGTGTATGAGTGAGTAGATGGACGTGTATGAGAGAGTAGATGGGCGTGTATGAGTGAGTAGATGGGCGTGTATGAGTGAGTAGATGGGCGTGTATGAGTGAGTAGATGGGCGTGTATGAGTGAGTAGGTGGGCGTGTATGAGTGAGTAGGTGGGCGTGTATGAGTGAGTAGGTGGGCGTGTATGAGTGAGTAGATGGGCGTGTATGAGTGAGTAGATGGGCCTGTATGAGTGAGTAGATGGGCGTGTATGAGTGAGTAGGTGGGCGTATATGAGTGAGTAGATGGGCGTGTATGAGTGAGTAGATGGACGTGTATGAGAGAGTAGATGGGCGTGTATGAGTGAGTAGATGGGCGTGTATGAGTGAGTAGATGGGCGTGTATGAGTGAGTAGGTGGGCGTGTATGAGTGAGTAGATGGACGTATATGAGTGAGTAGATGGGCGTGTATGAGTGAGTAGATGGGCGTGTATGAGAGAGTAGATGGGCGTGTATGAGTGAGTAGATGGGCGTGTATGAGTGAGTAGATGGGCGTGTATGAGTGAGTAGATGGGCGTGTATGAGTGAGTAGATGGGTGTGTATGAGTGAGTAGATGGGTGTGTATGAGTGAGTAGATGGACGTGTATGAGTGAGTAGATGGGTGTGTATGAGTGAGTAGATGGACGTGTATGAGTGAGTAGATGGACGTGTATGAGTGAGTAGATGGGCGTGTATGAGTGAGTAGATGGGCGTGTATGAGTGAGTAGATGGGCGTGTATGAGTGAGTAGATGGGAGTGTATGAGTGAGTAGGTGGGCGTGTATGAGTGAGTAGATGGACGTGTATGAGTGAGTAGATGGGCGTGTATGAGTGAGTAGATGGGCGTGTATGAGTGAGTCGATGGACGTGTATGAGTGAGTAGATGGACGTATATGAGTGAGTAGATGGACGTATATGAGTGAGTAGATGGGCGTATATGAGTGAGTAGGTGGGCGTGTATGAGTGAGTAGATGGGCGTGTATGAGTGAGTAGATGGGCGTGTATGAGTGAGTAGATGGGCGTGTATGGGTGAGTAGATGGGCGTGTATGAGTGAGTAGGTGGGCGTGTATGAGTGAGTAGATGGACGTACATGAGTGAGTAGATGGGCGTGTATGAGTGAGTAGATGGGCGTGTATGAGTGAGTAGATGGGCGTGTATGAGAGAGTAGATGGGCGTGTATGAGAGAGTAGATGGGCGTGTATGAGTGAGTAGATGGGCGTGTATGAGTGAGTAGATGGGCGTGTATGAGTGAGTAGATGGGCGTGTATGAGTGAGTAGATGGGCGTGTATGAGTGAGTAGATGGGCGTGTATGAGTGAGTAGATGGGCGTGTATGTGTGAGTAGGTGGGCGTGTATGAGTGAGTAGATGGACGTGTATGTGTGAGTAGATGTACGTGTATGAGTGAGTAGGTGGACGTGTATGAGTGAGTAGGTGGGCGTGTATGAGTGAGTAGATGGACGTGTATGAGTGAGTAGATGGGCGTGTATGAGTGAGTAGATGGGCGTGTATGAGTGAGTAGGTGGGCGTGTATGAGTGAGTAGATGGGTGTGTATGAGTGAGTAGGTGGGCGTGTATGAGTGAGTAGGTGGGCGTGTATGAGTGAGTAGATGGGCGTGTATGAGTGAGTAGATGGGCGTGTATGAGTGAGTAGGTGGGCGTGTATGAGTGAGTTGGTGGGCGTGTATGAGTGAGTAGATGGGCGTGTATGAGTGAGTAGATGGACGTGTATGAGTGAGTAGATGGACGTGTATGAGTGAGTAGATGGGCGTGTATGAGTGAGTAGGTGGGCGTGTATGAGTGAGTTGGTGGGCGTGTATGAGTGAGTAGGTGGGCGTGTATGAGTGAGTAGATGGGCGTGTATGAGTGAGTAGATGGACGTGTATGAGTGAGTAGATGGGCGTGTATGAGTGAGTAGGTGGGCGTGTATGAGTGAGTTGGTGGGCGTGTATGAGTGAGTAGGTGGGCGTGTATGAGTGAGTAGATGGGCGTGTATGAGTGAGTAGATGGACGTGTATGAGTGAGTAGATGGGCGTGTATGAGTGAGTAGATGGACGTGTATGAGTGAGTAGATGGGCGTGTATGTGTGAGTAGATGTACGTGTATGAGTGAGTAGATGGACGTGTATGAGTGAGTAGATGGGCGTGTATGAGTGAGTAGATGGACGTGTATGAGTGAGTAGATGGGCGTGTATGAGTGAGTAGATGGACGTGTATGAGTGAGTAGGTGGGCGTGTATGTGTGAGTAGATGTACATGTATCAGTGAGTATATGTATGAGTGAGCATATGTACGTGTATGAGTGAGTATAAGAGGGCGGCACGGTGAAGTCGTGGTTAGCATTGCTTCCTCACGGCGTCAAGGTCCCAGCTTCAATTGCGGCTCGAGCTCACTGTCCGTGTGAAGTTTGCACATTCTCCTTTTGTCTGCATGGGTTACACCCCCACAAACTCAAAGATGTGCAGGGTAGGTGGCTTGGCCACGCTAATTAATAAGAATCTTTATTGGCACAAGTAGGCTTACATTAACATTGCACGAAGTGAAAAGCCCCTAGTCGCCACACTCCGGTGCCTGTTCGGGTGCACAAAGGGAGAATTCAGAATGTCCAATTCACCTGTCAAGCACGTCTTTTGGACTTGTGGGAGGAAACCGGAGCACCCGGAGGAAACCCACGCAGACGCGGGGAGAACGTGCAGACTCCGCACAGACAGTGACCCTAGCTGGGAATCGAACCTGGGACCCTGGAGTTGTGAAGCAACAGTGCTAACCACTGTGCTACATGTGCAGCCCATATTGTCCCTTAATTGGGGGAAATAAAGAATTGGGTACTCTAACTTTAAAAAAATAAATAAATTGAGTAAGTATATGTGCGGATATGAGTGAGTATATGTGCGTAGATGCACGAGTATGAGTGAGTAGATGGACGAGTGAGTAGATGGACGAGTGAGTAGATGGACGAGTGAGTAGATGGACGAGTGAGTAGATGGACGAGTGAGTAGATGGACGAGTGAGTAGATGGACGAGTATGAGTGAGTAGATGGGCGTGTATGAGTGAGTATATGTGCATATATGAGTGAGTATATGTGCATATATGAGTGAGTATATGTGCGTATATGAACGTATATGAGTGAGTATATGTGCGTATGCGTATTTGAGTGAGTATCAGTATGTATGAGTATATATGAGCGAGTATGTGTATGAGTGAGTATACGTACGTGTATGAGTGAGTATACGTACGTGTATGAGTGAGTATACGTACGTGTATGAGTGAGTATACGTACGTGTATGAGTGAGTATACGTACGTGTATGAGGTTAGTATACGTACGTGTATGAGGTTAGTATACGTACGTGTATAAGTGAGTGTACGTGTGTATGAGGGAGTATACATGAGTGAGTATACGTACGTATGAGTATACGTATGTGAATATATGTACGTGTGAGTGTGCATACGTTTGTATGTGAGTGATAATTGTGCATTTGTGAGTGAGCATACGTGCGTATGTGAGTGAGCATGCGTGCATACGCGAGTGAGCATATGTGAGCATGCGTGCATACGTGAGCATGCGTGCATACGTGAGTGAGCATATGTGAGCATGTGTGCATACGTGAGTGAGCATACATGCGTACGTGAGTGAGCATGCGTGCATACGTGAGTGAGCATGCGTGCATACGTGAGTGAGCATACATGCGTACGTGAGTGAGCATACGTGAGCATGCGTGCATACGTGAGTGAGCATACGTGAGCATGCGTGCATACGTGAGTGAGCATGCGTGCATACGTGAGTGAGCATGCGTGCATACGTGAGTGAGCATGCGTGCATACGTGAGTGAGCATGCGTGCATACGTGAGTGAGCGTACGTACGTGAGTGAGCATGCGTGCATACGTGAGTGAGCATGCGTGCATACGTGAGTAAGCATACGTGAGTGAGCATGCGTGCATACGTGAGTGAGCATACATACGTACGTGAGTGAGCATACGTGAGCATGCGTGCATACGTGAGTGAGCATGCGTGCATACGTGAGTGAGCATACGTGAGTGAGCATGCGTGCCTACGTGAGTGAGCATACGTGAGCATGCGTGCATACGTGAGTGAGCATACGTGAGCATGCGTGCATACGTGAGTGAGCATACGTGAGTGAGCATGCGTGCATACGTGAGTGAGCATACGTGCGTACCTGAGTGAGCATACGTGCGTACGTGAATGAGCATACGTGCGTATGTGAGTGAGTATATGTGGGGCAGCACAGTGGTGCAGTGGTTAGCACTGCTGCCTCACAGCGCCAAGGACCCGGGTTCGATCCTGGCCCTGGGTCACTGTCCATGTGGCATTTGCACATTCTCCCCATGCCTGCATGGGTCTCACCCCCAGAACCCAAAGATGTGCAGGGTAGGTGGATTAGCCACGCTAAATTGCCCCTTAATTGGAAAAAAATAATTGGGTATTGTATGTTTATTTTTTTTTAAATAGAGTCTATATGAGTGAGTATATATACGTATATTATATATGGGTGAGTATATATATATGGGTGAGTACATATATAGACTCATATATGTACACACATATGAGTGAGTACATGTACGTATGAGTACACATGAGTGAGTACATGTACATATACGTGAGTATTTGTACATATATGGTATTTATGAGTGAGTATATGTACGTGTGTGTATATGTACATGAGTGTATGTGAGTGATGTATGTATACATACAAGTGAGTATATGTACATTGACTCATATCTGAGTCTATATGAATGAGGACATGTACGTATATGAATATATATGAGTGTGTACATGTACGTAGGCGAGTATATCATAGAATCCATGCAGTGCAGAAGGAGGCTATTTGGCCCATGGAGTCTCCACCAACCCTGAGAAAGAACACCCTACCAAGGCCAATGCCCCAACCCCATCCCAGTAACCCCACCTAACCTTTTGGACGCTAAGGGGCAATTTATCATGGCCAATCCACCTAACCTGCACATCTTTGGACTGTGGGAGGAAACCGGAGCACCCGGAGGAAACCCACACCGACGCGGCAAGAAAGTGCAAACTCCGCACTGACAGTCACCTGAGGCCGGAATTGAACCTGGGTCCCTGGCACTGAGGCAGCAGTGCTAACCACTATGCCACTGTGCTGCCCCTTATGTACGTATATGGTATACATGAGTGAGTCTATGTACGTATGTACATATTTGGTACATGTGAGTGAGTATATGTATGTATATCAGTATATATGAGCGAGTTTATGTACATATGTTCATATATGTACATATGTGAGTGAGTATGTATATGAATATATACAGGAGTGAGTATATGCATGTGTATGAGTGAGTATATGTGTGTATATGAGTACATAGGAGTGAATGTATCTATGTATAGGAATGGGTATATGTATGTATGAGTGGGGCAGCACGGTAGCCTTGTGGATAGCACAATTGCTTCACAGCTCCAGGGTCCCAGGGTCGATTCCAGCTTGGGTCACTGTCTGTGCGGAGTCTGCACATCCTCCCCGTGTGTGCGTGGGTTTCCTCCGGGTGCTCCGGTTTCCTCCCACAGTCCAAAGATGTGCAGGTTAGGTGGATTGGCCATGATAAATTGCACTTAGTGTCCAAAATTGCCCTTAGTGTTGGGTGGGGTTACTGGGTTATGGGGATAGGGTGGAGGTGTTGACCTTGGGTGGGTTGCTCTTTTCAAGAGCTGGTGCAGACTCGATGGGCCGAATGGCCTCCTTCTGCACTGTAAATTCCATGAAATTCTATGAAATATGTATGTATATGAGTGAGTACATGCGTGTATATGGGAGTGAATGCATACATGTATATAGGAGTGAGTATGCATGTGTGTGAGTATGTGTATGAGTGAGTACATGCATGTGTATGAGTGAGAATATGTATGTATGCGAGTGTGAGTATGTATATGTATGTATGCACTACATATGTAGTGGGCAGCACGGTAGCATAATGGTTAGCACTATGGCTTCACAGCGCCAGGGTCCCAGGTTCAATTCCCGGCGGAGTCTACACGCTCTCCCCGTGTCTGTGTGGCTTTCCTCCGGGTGCTCCGGTTTCCTCCCACAAGTTCTGAAAGACGTGCTGTTAGGTGAATTGGACATTCTGAATTCTCCCTCTGTACCTGAACAGGTGCCGGAATGTGGCAACTAGGGGCTTTTCTCAATAACTTCATTGCAGTGTGAATGTTAGCCCACTTGTGACAGTAAAGATTATTACATTAGTATGCGAGTATTTGTATGTATGTATGTATGTATGTATGCGAGTGAGTGTATGTATGTATGCGAGTGAGTGTATGTATGTATGCGAGTGAGTATAGGTATGTATGTGCGAGTGAGTATAGGTATGTATGTGCGAGTGAGTATATCATAGAATTTACAGTGCAGAAGGAGGCCATTTGGCCCATCGAGTCTGCACCGACTCCTTGAAAGAACACACACTTAAAACCACACCTGCACCCTATCCCCGTAAGCCAGGAACCCCACCTAAAATAAGGGCAATTTATCATGGCCAATCCACCTAACCTGCGCATCTTTGGGCTGTGGGAGGAAACCGGAACCCAGAAACCCACGTAGACACAGGGAGAACATGCAAACTCTGCACAGACAGTGACCCAAGCCGGGAATCGAACCTGGGAACCTGGAGCTGTGAAACAACTGTGCTAACCACTGTGCTACCGTGCCGCCCCTATATGTATGTATGCGAGTGAGTATATATATGTCTGCGAGTGTGAGGAAATATACGTATGTCTGCGAGTGAGGAAGTATATGAATGTCTGCAAGTGTGAGGAAGTATACGTTTATCTGCGAGTGTGAGGAAGTATATGAATGTCTGCGAGTGTGAGGAAGTATATGAATGTCTGCGAGTGTGAGGAAGTATATGTATGTCTGCGAGTGAGGAAGTATACACGTTCTGCGAGTGTGAGGAAGTATATGTATGTCTGCGAGTGAGGAAGTATACGCATTCTGCGAGTGTGAGGAAGTATACGTATATCTGCGATTGTGACGAAGTATACGTTTATCTGCGAGTGCGAGGAAGTATATGAATGTCTGCGAGTGTGAGGAAGTATATGTATGTCTGCGAGTGTGAGGAAGTATACGCATTCTGCGAGTGAGGAAGTATATGTATGTCTGCGAGTGAGGAAGTATACGCATTCTGCGAGTGTGAGGAAGTATACGTATATCTGCGAGTGTGAGGAAGTATATGAATGTCTGCGAGTGTGAGGAAGCATACGTATGTCTGCGAGTGTGAGGAAGTATACGTATATCTGCGAATGTGAGGAAGTATATGAATGTCTGCGAGTGTGAGGAAGTATATGAATGTCTGCGAGTGTGAGGAAGTATATGTATGTCTGCGAGTGTGAGGAAGTATATGTATGTCTGCGAGTGTGAGGAAGTATATGAATGTCTGCGAGTGTGAGGAAGTATATGAATGTCTGCGAGTGTGAGGAAGTATATGAATGTCTGCGAGTGTGAGGAAGTATATGAATGTCTGCGAGTGTGAGGAAGTATATGAATGTCTGCGAGTGAGGAAGTATACGCATTCTGCGAGTGTGAGGAAGTATACGTATATCTGCGAGTGTGAGGCAGTATACGTATGTCTTCGAGTGTGAGGAAGTATACGTATGTCTGCGAGTGTGAGGAAGTATACGTATGTCTGTGAGTGTGAGGAAGTATACGTTTATCTGCGAGTGTGAGGAAGTATATGAATGTCTGCGAGTGTGAGGAAGTATATGAATGTCTGCGAGTGTGAGGAAGTATATGTATGTCTGCGAGTGTGAGGAAGTATACGTATGTCTGCGAGTGTGAGGAAGTATACGTATATCTGCGAGTGTGAGGAAGTATACGTATATCTGCGAATGTGAGGAAGTATACGTTTATCTGCGAGTGTGAGGAAGTATACGTATGTCTGCGAGTGTGAGGAAGTATACGTTTATCTGCGAGTGTGAGGAAGTATATGAATGTCTGCGAGTGTGAGGAAGTATATGAATGTCTGCGAGTGTGAGGAAGTATATGTATGTCTGCGAGTGTGAGGAAGTATACGTATGTCTGCGAGTGTGAGGAAGTATACGTATATCTGCGAGTGTGAGGCAGTATACGTATATCTGCGAATGTGAGGAAATATACGTATATCTGCGAATGTGAGGAAGTATATGAATGTCTGCGAGTGTGAGGAAGTATATGTATGTCTGCGAGTGTGAGGAAGTATACGTATATCTGCGAATGTGAGGAAGTATACGTTTATCTGCGAGTGTGAGGAAGTATATGTATTCTGCGAGTGTGAGGAAGTATACGTATGTCTGCGAGTGTGTGGAAGTATATGTATGTCTGCGAGTGTGAGGAAGTATATGTATGTCTGCGAGTGTGAGGAAGTATATGTATGTCTGCGAGTGTGAGGAAGTATATGTATGTCTGCGAGTGAGGAAGTATACGCATTCTGCGAGTGTGAGGAAGTATACGTATATCTGCGATTGTGACGAAGTATACGTTTATCTGCGAGTGCGAGGAAGTATATGAATGTCTGCGAGTGTGAGGAAGTATATGTATGTCTGCGAGTGTGAGGAAGTATACGCATTCTGCGAGTGAGGAAGTATATGTATGTCTGCGAGTGAGGAAGTATACGCATTCTGCGAGTGTGAGGAAGTATACGTCTATCTGCGAGTGTGAGGAAGTATACGTATGTCTGCGAGTGTGAGGAAGTATACGTTTGTCTGCGAGTGTGAGGAAGTATACGTATGTCTGCGAGTGTGAGGAAGTATACGTATATCTGCGAGTGTGAGGAAGTATACGTTTATCTGCGAGTGTGAGGAAGTATACGTATGTCTGCGAGTGTGAGGAAGTATACGTATATCTGCGAGTGTGAGGAAGTATACGTTTATCTGCGAGTGTGAGGACGTATACGTTTATCTGAGAGTGTGAGGAAGTATACGTATATCTGCGAGTGTGAGGAAGTATATGTTTATCTGCGAGTGTGAGGAAGTATATGCATGTCTGCGAGTGTGAGGAAGTATATGCATGTCTGCGAGTGTGAGGAAGTATATGCATGTCTGCGAGTGTGAGGAAGTATACGCATGTCTGCGAGTGTGAGGAAGTATACGTATGTCTGCGAGTGTGAGGAAGTATATGCATGTCTGCGAGTGTGAGGAAGTATATGTATGTCTGCGAGTGTGAGGAAGTATACGTATGTCTGCGAGTGTGAGGAAGTATACGTTTATCTGCGAGTGTGAGGACGTATACGTTTATCTGAGAGTGTGAGGAAGTATACGTATATCTGCGAGTGTGAGGAAGTATATGTTTATCTGCGAGTGTGAGGAAGTATATGCATGTCTGCGAGTGTGAGGAAGTATATGCATGTCTGCGAGTGTGAGGAAGTATATGCATGTCTGCGAGTGTGAGGAAGTATATGAATGTCTGCGAGTGTGAGGAAGTATACGTTTATCTGAGAGTGTGAGGAAGTATATGAATGTCTGCGAGTGTGAGGAAGTATATGAATGTCTGCGAGTGTGAGGAAGTATATGAATGTCTGCGAGTGTGTGGAAGTATATGAATGTCTGCGAGTGTGAGGAAGTATACGTATGTCTGCGAGTGAGGAAGTATACGTTTATCTGAGAGTGAGGAAGTATATGTATGTCTGCGAGTGTGAGGAAGTATACGTTTATCTGCGAGTGTGAGGAAGTATACGTATGTCTGCGAGTGTGAGGAAGTATACGTATGTCTGCGAGTGTGAGGAAGTATACGTATATCTGCGAGTGTGAGGAAGTATACGTTTATCTGCGAATGTGAGGAAGTATATGTATGTCTGCGAGTGTGAGGAAGTATACGTATATCTGCGAATGTGAGGAAGTATACGTATATCTGCGAATGTGAGGAAGTATACGTTTATCTGCGAGTGTGAGGAAGTATACGTATGTCTGCGAGTGTGAGGAAGTATATGTATGTCTGCGAGTGTGTGGAAGTATATGTATGTCTGCGAGTGTGAGGAAGTATATGTATGTCTGCGAGTGTGAGGAAGTATATGTATGTCTGCGAGTGTGAGGAAGTATATGTATGTCTGCGAGTGTGAGGAAGTATACGTTTATCTGAGAGTGTGAGGAAGTATACGTATATCTGCGAGTGTGAGGAAGTATATGAATGTCTGCGAGTGTGTGGAAGTATATGAATGTCTGCGAGTGTGTGGAAGTATACGTATGTCTGCGAGTGTGAGGAAATATACGTTTATCTGCGAGTGTGAGGAAGTATACGTATGTCTGCGAGTGTGAGGAAGTATATGAATGTCTGCGAGTGTGAGGAAGTATATGAATGTCTGCGAGTGTGTGGAAGTATATGAATGTCTGCGAGTGTGAGGAAGTATACGCATTCTGCGAGTGAGAAAGTATACGTATGTCTGCGAGTGTGTGGAAGTATATGAATGTCTGCGAGTGAGGAAGTATACGCATTCTGCGAGTGTGAGAAAGTATGCTGACTCTCACTCGCAGACATACATATACTCAAACAAGGGAGAAGAGGTAACTATGTTCTTATCAACTGGTATCTTGTGCTTTTTGTTTAAAAATATTGGAATGAACAGTTAACGTTGAAGCTTATGCAATTCTCTTTTCTCTCCTCCAGAGATGAACCAACTAAGCTTGACGGTGATGTTTTAGCTGCACTCAGTGGGGTTGATATTGACTCTCAGATGTTCCCATGTTTAAATCAGTGGAAGAACAGAATGCAGTCCTACTCCGTATCAGAAATGCAGAGGTGGGTTTTGAAGGCAAAGAAAGCCTCGTCCACTCAGACTTTTCAGAAGGAGGAGGACCCTTTTACAGTGACCTAGTTATCCTAGATCCTAACTTTGAAAAAATCAAATTCACGCTGCTTTAATATATCTTATAATATAATGTCATTGGCGAGGGGTTTGTAAAATTTGTTTCATAGGGTTTGTATAGAAAAAAAGCAATGCCTGGTGGTCGTCTATTCTTTACAATTTCTAATTGAAATATAGCCTTTTCCAAATAGTTCTCGGGATATATATGACTTAAGACATTTACTTGTCCTGAGATGGCAATAGTGAACCTGGTGCACTACATTTTGGTCTTTTCAAGGGCATTAAGAGCAAACCACAATGTGTGGACTGCAGTTGTGTGGAGGCCAGGTCAGGCCAGATCTGGGAATGGTAGGTTCCCTTCTCCACAGGA
Organism: Scyliorhinus torazame; assembly: GCF_047496885.1. NCBI lineage: Eukaryota > Metazoa > Chordata > Chondrichthyes > Carcharhiniformes > Scyliorhinidae > Scyliorhinus > Scyliorhinus torazame. Next base: position 15,829,147 of record NC_092707.1, read on the forward strand.
CACTGTAGAAACCGCTTTAGTTTTTACTGTCCAGCACCTTTTGTGGTCATTTTTCTGCTGCTACCATTCTACAAATAACTGAATTCAGTTTTACATCTTACCTTCGTAACATTTGAACACATAGACTGCTAGTCTGGTAACACAACCACTACGTTACATTACACACAAATGTACAGTGACTTTCTTTTAAATATAAATTTAGAGTACCCAATTATTTTTTTTCCATTTAAGGGGCAATTTAGTGTGGCCAATCCGCCTACACTGCACATCCTTGTGGGTTGTGGGGGTGAGACCCACGCAGACATGGGGAGAATGTGCAAACTCCACACGAATAGTGACCCGGGGCCGTGATTCGAACCCGGGTCTTCGACATCGTGAGCTAGCAGTGTTAACCACTGCGCTACCGTGCAGCCCTGAAAATGTATGCTGTGTTGAGATTTCCAAAAACCCTGTGTCCAGTCAGGCAGATCGTAAAGTCTATCTTTGATTATTTGTCTGTGCTGAGTGCGATCATCTCCCTATCCTATGTTGACCTCCGGTTTAGTGCTGCCTGTGCTCAGGAAGGAGCAGAATCCTGTTCTTGATTGCTGCTGTTGAAGTCTGCCTGTGTGGCTATCAGGCAGAAGTGTGTCATCTTTGGGATCCCAGAATCGAGCAGCCAGGTGATTCTCATAGCCTAAGCCCACACGTGGGGCCAAGGTGCCGGAGTGTTGCTGTCTGTTTGCCAAATGTAGTCACCACTTTCTGGTGAGAACAAGAGAGAGCAGACCAAAAAGACGGCAAATGGCCTTTTGGGTTTTGAACAGTTGACATGTTGCGAAGCAGGTGTTGTACATGTGAGTTATTATATTCTTCATTGACAAGAGAATTTAATTCCCACCTACCAAATATTTGGTATAGAGCTTGCTACTTGCAGCATATTGCATGTTTCTGTGAGGTTTTATATTTGTGAGCTTTGTACAAATCCAAGAAAATAATAGATAGAAACTCATTGTCTTAAATGGTCATCAAGTGGAACTCGCCACGTGATCTAATATAGTCACCATTATGGCATTTATCACTGGGCAGAAAGCTAAGATACAGTGTGGGTGGTTCAATGATGGTGTTTCGTTTTCTGATTGTTATAGATGTTTTTATTGGGAGCTGAGTTGTTGTTACGGTGAACAGCAAATGTTTGTTACAACTTGTTCCTGTTTAATGTTACTTAGAACTTGTGTGTGGGTATGCTAGATTATATGCATTGAGCGACTCTACAGTAAAGCTCTTGGCAAACTTGTAAAGTTTGGGTTTTAATCTAAGTAATTTTATTGCGTATGGAAAGAAGTGTTTAGTTATTGCCATTAACTAGCAAGACACTCACCCACCTGTTTAAATCCACATAAACGGAGGTCCCATCTGCTTTTTCAACATCTCACCCAAAGGTTAGCAACTGTAACTGTGCTGAAAGGGCTTGAATGAATACTCATGCACTCGTATGACCTTTATTTGGCCACGGTAGTTCCCCAGATTAATCTTAACACCTTAAAATTATTTACTCTGCAATATCATGTTCGATTTCTTCACCTCTATCTGCCCCCTACCCGCACAAAACCATATTTTGCAGGTCTGAATCTTGTTTATAAGTGATTTATCCTCTTAAACTTAATCTTTCATGATGTGGAGATGCCGGCGTTGGACTGGGGTGAGCACAGTAAGAAGTCTTACAACACCAGGTTAAAGTCCAACAGGTTTGTTTCGAATCACTAGCTTTCGGAGTGTAGCTCCTTCATCAGACTTCTTACTTAATCTTTCGTGATTGAGTAAAGCCACTGAAGGCAACAGTTTAATTCGGCCAACTTTTTCTTCGTGTGCACATATTCTGTTGTCCGAGAGCTGGTTGATGCAGTGGGAGTTCCTCCTCAAGTAAAGTACAATTGGGGTTGATCAATTGAATGTGGAGTGTTTGTCTGCAGTTGAGCTATTTTCAGTTTGAGTTCCAGTTGCAATTAAGTAATTTTTAAACAATAACTTTAGAGTACCCAATTCATTTTTTTCCAATTAAGGGGCAATTTAGCGTGGCCTGGACATCTTTAGCTTGTGGGGGCGAAACCCACGCAAACACTGGGAGAATGTGCAAACTCCACACGGACAGTGACCCAGAGCCAGGATCGAACCTGGATCGAACCTGGGACCTCGGCGCCGTGAGGCAGCAGTGCTAACCACTGTGCCACCATGCTGCCCGTAATTAAGTAATTTTGATGAGAAAAGTATCTTGTTATCAAACCTTAAAGAAGTTAACTTTCATATAAATACATACAGTACTAACACTTATTGTGGTTGTTCCACAGAGCAGAGTGTGTATGGGGGAGTTTCAGGTATAACCTGGCACGAGAGTGAAATAAATTGACAGAACAGTTGCTTTTACAATTTTTTATTTGTTCTTGCAGTTGGCCAAGCCCTGCTGTATTAAAGGGGAGACCAAAAATGCAGCCATTTACACCGAATTCTCCGTGCAGCCCTGGTCTCTCCACTCATGGAAGGTCCAGTCCACTGTGCCACAGTCCAGGAAAGTTCGGGAGCTCTCCTTACTCAGAGTTTGGAAGCCCAGGACGATATAGTCCAGCCTATGCGAGCCATGTCCAGGTGCTGCGACACCTGCACTTCTCTGAAGCATCTGAGCTCTAACACGTGATGTTGTGGTACCACTGTGTTGCCCCACTTTAGAGGGTGAACCAATTTTATATTTAAAAAAAAAATGTAGTTTCCTAAATATGTCTATAATGTACAATGGCTGTTTCATAGTTATTGTATTCTGTTTGAATCTGTTGATGTAAATCAATTTTCAGTGCATTTCTTTATTGCTTGATGCATTGTCTACGTTCCCCATTTCTCTGTAATCAGTGCTAACCCTGATTTCTGTCATTTCTTCATTAAAAAATGAGTATATTTGGACTTTTTCTATGCTGCACTGTAATAAAATGTTCCCCATTTGGACTTTCCCAAAAAGAACAGCCGGGCCGGGGAGGGGGGTGGGGGGGGGGAATAATTTACCTTTTTGAGAATTCACAACCAAGGCACCTCTGGGGGTTGGAAAGGATTCTGCTCTGGGCTGATCCAGGCTGATAATGTCAGTAACACTCCCAGTTGTCTGTTATTTTCAATTTAATTTCTGTGAAATTTCTGTAAAATACCACTAATCTGGTAGAGAGGGGGTGGGTTGTAGGGAAATGGGTGATTCCGTGGAGGGGGGAATAAATAGTTTTTTAACCCCACCGTTATTGCTGAGAAATACATTTGTAGTTGTGTTCTTAAACATTATATAGCACGGAACTGAAGACTAATATGCTGCAGAAAGTAAGTCCATATAATTGGTGATAAGAAAGGCAAAAAACTTACTGTTTTTAATATGCACAACTTGTAAGGTATTGGCATGCAACAATGAACCCGTCATCCTGACTCCTTGTTTGCATTGGTCATAAAGTATTCTCGGTTGGTTTGTCAATCGTATTAAAAATTATTTATTTGTTACAAGAAAACGGCATCTGTGACTTTTGCAAGCTTTTTAGTGCCTTTTTTAACAAAAAAAACTTTTTAATTGAGCTGTGGACTAGCTTTACCATTGCCGTGGATATCATTAAATGCAACATGTAGGAATGGGATGACTGGATGATTTCTGGAGACCAACTACTGTTGAGCCCCGCCCCCCCCCCCCCCCCCCCCCCCCGAAACTCTAGCACAGATATCTAGTACACAATGCTAACCTGAAAGCACCTTGCTCGCCCACGTACAAAGTGGTTTTACACTGTTGCTGCCACAACCACAAGTGCCAGCAGACTGGTGCTGTGGATACATGACAATGTCTTACTGCCTCGTGACCTTTCGGACTGCACCTCTGGGATGTAGCATATATTACTGTGTAAATGTGAAATGATAACCGTGTAGAGAAAAGAATAAACAAAAGTGCACAAAATTAAAGCGTTTTAATTGTTGCTGTGGAGTTTCACACATTGTGTTCTTTTTTTAAAAAGGCCATTGAATGATGTACGGTATACGTGAAAGTATTCAATGTGCAAATGCAAGTTGATAAGTAGTCTCAAGTAAATTAGTTTCTTAACAGTGTAACTAAAAATATTTGATTCATTCTCCTAAATTTGTGAGTTTTTATATTGTGGGTTTATCTGTATCCTGGTTTGCTCTGGAGTCAAGTATTTGATGTGCTTCCAACTGAAGTGCAGTATTGTTACTGTGGTGACTGTTAAATTCTCTCTGGTTGACTTCAAGGTACTGTACTTGCTGGCTGATGGAAAGCAGGAAGTTCGTCCCCTCCTGCCATGCCACTTGTATGATTGAACTGAATTTACAAAATTAAAAAACAGCCTTATGTAGATAGTGTCTTAAAGACCTTTGTGTTTGGTGAGTCTGTTTGCTTTTTAAAAAAAAAAGCTGTTGTAATGAAATGGGGACAGGAAGCTTCTTTGCTAATGGGAGGGGCCTGTTTCTACTGTTTGTAATTTACATTCAACGTTGCCGCTGTGGTGGCCTTACTGCTTCGCCCCATTGGGAGTCCAGCCAGCGACTTTACTTCTTAATAGTCCTGGCTTCACTCAAACTGCAAAGATTTCTTAAGCAACAGAATTTCTGTAACACGATGAACTAAAGCTAAGCGTGTTGTTAAAAATAAAATTATGTTAATAAATCAGAATGTTAAGAAATTGGAGATGTAGGGCTTTTTTTAAGTCAATATAACTTGTGTCAAAATCAACGTTTTAATAAAAAGTACAAGACATTAGGAGTTGTGACCATGAAATTTAGTTGTTCAGCTATACCAGCCTGTACCTTCCCGTACCAGCCTCTCCGAACAGGTGCCGGAATGTGGCGACTAGGAGCTTTTCACAGTAACTTCATTTGAAGCCTACTTGTGACAATAAGCGATTTTCATTATACATAAAAATGTAAGTGACTGCTTCCGGCGGCGGGGATTTGCTGAGCAGACACAGGAAAGGTGGCTCTCCTCCTCAGAAAATCGACACTTTAAGCTAATGCCCCCCCCCACCCCCCCAAAGACCACCGCAACTACCAAGGAATGGCCTGAATGACTCAAAGTACCCAAAAGGACAGTAGAACCAGTAAAAGCCAAGAGAGGAGGAACAAGACATCAGCGATCACGTGGGACGAAGCGGTCACACCCGAGCAGGATGGGCCGCTGGGGCTCACGCCAGACTATCCACCGATAAGCGAGTGGATAGACCTGACTTGGGAGCTAATGAAACACAAGGATGCCATCAAGCTCAAAATGATGGCAACAGTGAAGGCGGCGGTCACGCATGCCCTGGCCCCCTTCAAGGTGGCACTAGAAAAGGCAGAGCAACGGTTGGAGGGACAAGAGGTGATGATCAGAGACCTGGAGAAGGAGGCAACCGACTAGAGTGACCGAATTGGCAAGATTGGTGGCGAGGCATGGGACACTGAAGGGGAAGGTCGAGGACCAGGAGAACCGGTCGTGGTACCAAAACCTCCACATCGTAGGTCTGCCAGAGGGTATAGAGGGCAGGAACCCCACGGATTGTGTGACCCACATGCTGGGTAAGCTGGTTGGGAGGGAGAGCTTTCCCAAATCCCCAGAGATAGACGGAGCCCACAGATCACTCAGACGAAAGCCTGAAGCGGGAGAACAGCCAAGGGCCATCAGCAAATCTTCACCGGTACCAGGAGCGGGAGAAGATTCTAAACTGGGCAAGGCACACACAGTTCTGCCAATGGGAAGGCCATTCGATCAGAGTGTATTGAGGCAGACCTGGCTAAGCATCGGGCTGATTTTAACGCAACCAAGACGGCCCTTTACAACAATGGGGTACGGTTTGGAATGTTGTACCCATCCAAACTGTGGGTAACCTTCCAGGGGAAGGAATACTATCACTGCACCGGGAAGACCGTAGAAACAAACTCGAGTACAGAACAGATAAGGGCAATTGCATGGCACATAACTGCCTCGCTGTCAACCTGACTGTGTGTCCCAGAAAGGAGGAGTGAGAGCAATTGTAAGGTGCAGAGATAGTGAGGGAGGGGGATGGGTGAAGAGCGCAATGGGTGGTCTGTGGGGGGGGAGCAGCACAGGAAAGTATGGGGGGGGGCAGCTCAGTTCAGGATGGGAAGGGAATGCTTGGTAGAAGTGGGGGAGCTGGGGAAGGAACAGGAGGGGGATCCACTGGGGCACAGGAGGGGGGGGGGAGACGAAGGAGGTAGACAGACATAAGAGGGGGAATCGGGGGGGGGGGGGGGTAATGCTGGCTCCGACAGGTCGCACATGGTGATAGTAAAAGCAAAAGGGCTGGGAACGACTATCTTGGCAGACCCCCAAACAATAGGAAACCGCAGAGTTCAGGGGCACGTTCACATGGAATAAATGGCAATGGTGGCCATATTGGATGCCCCCTGGACAAAAGGAAACCCCGGAGGTCAGGGACACATCCACGGTAAGTATGGCTGACCCAGCAGGAGGGCGGGGGGCAGAAGGCCCCACTCACTCCATCAGGATAGTCACCTGGAACGTCAGGGGACTTAACGGCCCCTGTGAAACGATTCGGAGTCTTCACCCATCTGAAAAGTCTGAGAGACAACATAGTCTTCCTCCAGGAGACCTACCTGAGGGAGAAGGACCAACTGCAGGTAAGAAAAAGCTGGGTGGGTCAGACCTACCAGTCATGCTACAGAACGAGGGCTAGGGGATAGCCATACTTCTAAACAAGAGGACAGCGTTCACAGCGACAAAGAGTTACGGACCAAGGGAGGCAGTATGTCATGGTTATTGGTGTCCTGGAAGGGGCACCAGTGGTCCTTGTAAGCATGTAAGCTCCCAAAAGGAATATCGCACTATTCATGAAAGAAATCATGGCAGAAATCCCTGACTTAAGCACACACTTCATTTCATTTTACACTGACTCATCATTGGGGGTGGGGGGAAGGAAAAGAGACTTTAACTGCGTACAGGTCCCATGGACAGACAGGTCAAACCCCAAGTTGGGGAAACTTAGCAAATATGTTGAGAGAGCTAATTGCCTTCATGGTGCAGGTGGGAGCAGCAGAACACAAGTTTGCACACCCAAGGTAGAAAGAGTTCTCCTTCTCCCCAGTCCACAGGGTATACTCTAGGAGCGACTTCATTGTAATGGGGAAATTGGTCCTTCCAGGGATAGTAGGAGCGGAATGCTTCGCAATTGTAAATCCAACCACACTGCATACTATGTGGATGTGAGGTTGAAGACAGGTGGGGCTCAACTGCCCCCCCCCCCCCCCCCCATGGAGGCTGGGCACGGCCCTCCTAGCCGAGAAGGCATTTTGCGATCGGATATCACTGGCCATAGATGGGTACATTACCAACAACCAGAACCCTCCACATTCTGGGAGGTTCTGAGTGCGGCAATCGGGAGGGGGGGGGGGGGGGGGGGGGGGCGGGGGGATTATTGCATTCAAGGTGCACAAAGACAGGAAGGAGAGGGCGACCAGGCAACAAATGGTCGACTGTGGAACTACTGGCGGAGAGGAAAAAATTACAAATTGACTTCGACCTGCTTTCCACCGGGAAAGCGGTGCACCATTTCCGCCAGACACGGAGGACATAAGAACACGGAGCAGGAGTCGGCCATCTGGCCCCTCGAGCCTGCTCCTCCATTCAATGAGATCATTTTGTGGACTCAGCTCCACTTTCCGGCCCGAACACCATAACCCTTAATCCCTTTATTCTTCAAAAAACTATCTATCTTTATCTTAAAAACATTTAATGAAGGAGCCTCTACTGCTTCACTGGGCAAGGAATTCCATAGATTCACAACCCTTTGGGTGAAGAAGTTCCTCCTAAACTCAGTCCTAAATCTACTTCCCCTTATTTTGAGGCTATGCCCCCTAGTTCTGCTTTCACCCACCAGTGGAAACAACCTGCCCGCATTCTATCCTATCTATTCCCTTCATAATTTTATATGTTTCTATAAGATTCCCGTAACAGGCGCCGGAATGTGGCGACTAGGGGCTTTTCACAGTAACTTCGTTTGAAGCCTACTTGTGACAATAAGTGATTTTCTTTTCATTTCATTTCAAGATCCCCCCTCATCCTTCTAAATTCCAACGAGTACAGTCCCAGTCTACTCAACCTCTCCTCGTAATCCAACCCCTTCAACTCTGGGATTAACCTAGTGAATCTCCTCTGCACACCCTCCCGTGCCAGTACGTCCTTTCTCAGGTAAGGAGACCAAAACAGAACACAATACTACAGGTGTGGCCTCACTAACACCTTATACAATTGCACTATAACCTCCCTAGTCTTAAACTCCATCCCTCTAGCAATGAAGGACAAAACTCCATTTGCCTTCTTAATCACCTGTTGCACCTGTAAACCAATTTTTTGCAACTCATGCACTAGCACACCCAGGTCTCTCTGCACAGCAGCATGTTTTAATATTTTATCATTTAAATATTAATCCCTTTTGCTGTTATTCCTACCAAACTGGATAACCTCACATTTGTCAACATTGTATTCCATTTGTCAGACTGATGCCCATTCACTGAACCTATCCAAATCCCTCTGCAGACTTCTGGTATCCTCTGCACTTTTTGCTTTACCACTCATCTTAGTGTCGTCTGCAAACTTGGACACATTGCACTTGGTCCCCAACTCCAAATCATCTATGTAAATTGTGAACAATTGTGGGCCCAACACTGATCCCTGAGGGACACCACTAGCTACTGATTGCCAACCAGAGAAACACCCATTAATCCCCACTCTTTGCTTTCTATTAATTAACCAAACCTCTATCTATGCTACTACTTTACCCTTAATGCCATACATCTTTATCTTATGCAGCAACCTTTTGTGTGGTACCTCGTCAAAAGCTTTCTGGAAATCCCGATATACCACATCCATTGGCTCCCCGTTATCTACCGCACTGGTAATGCCCTCACAAAATTCCACTAAATTAGTTAGGCACGACCTGCCCTTTATGAATCCATGCTGCGTCTGCCCAATAGGACAATTTCCATCCAGATGCCTCGCTATTTCTTCCTTGATGATAGATTCCAGCATCTTCCCTACTACCGAAGTTAAGCTCACTGGCCTATAATTACCCGCTTTCTGCCTACCTCCTTTTTTAAAACAGTGGTGTCACGTGTGCTAATTTCCAATCCGCCGGGACCACCCCAGAGTCTAGTGAATTTTGGTAAATTATCACTAGTGCATTTGCAATTCCCCGAGCCATCTCTTTCAGCACTCTGGGATGGATTCCATCAGGGCCAGGAGACTTATCTACCTTTAGCCCTATTAGCTTGCCCATCACTACCTCCTTGGTGATAACAATCCTCTCAAGGTCCTCACCTGTCATAGCCTCATTTCCATCAGTCACTGGCATGTTATTTGTGTCTTCCACTGTGAAGACCGACCCAAAAAACCTATTCAGTTCCTCAGCCATTTCCTCATCTCCCATTATTAAATCTTCCTTCTCATCCTCTAAAGGACCAATATTTACCTTAGCCACTCTTTTTTGTTTTATATATTTGTAGAAACCTTTACTATCTGTTTTTATATTCTGAGAAAGTTTACTCTCAGAATCTATCTTACTCTTCTTTATAGCTTTTTTAGTAGCTTTCTGTTGCCCCCTAAAGATGTCCCAGTCCTCTAGTCTCCCACTATGAGGGGCAAGGTTTAGAGTAGATGTACGAGGCAAGTTTTTTACACAGAGGGTAGTGGGTGCCTGGAACCCGCTGCCGGAGGAGGTGGTGGAAGCATGGACGATAGTGACGTTTGAGGGGCATCTTGCCAAATACATGAATAGGATGGGAATAGAGGGATACGGACCCAGGAAGTGTAGAAGATTGTAGTTTAGTCGGGCAGCATGGTCGAAGGGCCTGTTCCTGTGCTGTACATTTCTTTGTTCTTTGTTCTTTGTAATCTTTGTCACTTTGTATGCTTTTTCCTTCAATTTGATACTCTCCCTTATTTCCTTAGATATCCACGGTCGATTTTCCCTCTTTCTACCGTCCTTCCTTTTTGTTGGTATAAACCTTTGCTGAGCACTGTGAAAAATCGCTTGGAAGGTTCTCCACTGTTCCTCAACTGTTTCACCATAAAGTCTTTGCTCCCAGTCTACCCTAGCTAGCTCTTCTCTCATCCCATTGTAATCTCCTTTGTTTAAGCACAAAACACTAGTGTTTGATTTTACCTTCTCATCCTCCATCTGTATTTTAAATTCCACCATATTATGATCACTCCTTCTGAAAGGATCCCTCATTATGAGATCATTAATCAATCCTGTCTCATTACACAGGACCAGATCTAGGACCGCTTGTTCCCTCGTAGGTTCCATTACATACTGTTCTCGGAAATTATCGCATATACATTCTATAAACTCCTCCTCAAGGCTGCCTTGACCGACCTGGTTAAACCAATCGACATGTAGATTAAAATCCCCCATGATAACTGCTGTACCATTTCTACATGCATCTTTGTTTATTGCCTGCCCCACCATAATGTTACTATTTGGTGGCCTATAGACTACTCCTATCAGTGACTTTTTCGCCCTACTATTCCTGATTTCCACCCAAATCAATTCAACCTTATCCTCCATCGCACCGGTACTTTTGCCCGGATGTCATCCTTAAATAACAGAGCTACACCACCTCCCTTACCATCCACTCTGTCCTTCCGTATAGTCTGATACCCGTGGATATTTAACTCCCAGTCTTGACCATCCTTTAACTATGTTTTAGTAATGGCCACTAAATCATAGTCATTCACGATGATTTGCGTCATCAACTCATTTACCATATTCCGAATACTACGAGCATTCAGAAAGTACACTTATGTTGGCTTTTATACCTCTGTTTTGAATCTTAACACCTTGATCAGTAACCTCTCGCAAGTTATTTTTCCTCTTCACTTTTCTCCTAATTTTCCTAGTTGTTGATCCCATATCTTCATGTAACTTTCCATTTATGTTTTTACTTCCCGTTTTATTGATTTTGTTTTACTATTTATTCCCGTTTTACTGGGCCTATTCACTGAGCTCCCCTCAGTCACTGTACCTTGTACTGTTGCCCCTTTTGATTTTTGACTATGGCTTCTCTGCACGGGGGGGGGGGGGGGTCGCCGCACGGGGGGGGGGGGGTCGCCGCACGGGGGGGGGGGGGGGCGAGGCGCACGGGGGGGGCGGCGCGGCGCACGGGGGGGGCGGTGCGGTGCGGCGCACGGGGGGGCGCGGCGCGCACTGGGGGCGGCGCACGGGGGGGGGCGCGCGCGCACAAGGGGGGGTAAATCTTTGATTATACTGCCCGTTTTCCCCAGGCAGCGGGAGGTGTAGATGGAGCCAATGGATGGGAGGCAGGTTCGTGTGATGGACTGGGCAGTGTTCACGACTCTCTGAAATTTCTTGCGGTCCTGGGCCGAGCAGTTGCCATACCAGGCTGTGATGCAGCCCGATAGGATGCTTTCTATGGTGCATCTGTAAAAGTTGGTAAGAGTCAATGTGCACATGCCGAATTTCCTTAGTTTCCTGAGGAAGTATAGGCGCTGTTGTGCTTTCTTGGTGGTATCGTCGACGTGGATGGACCAGGACAGATTTTTGGAGATGTGCACCCCTAGGAATTTGAAACTGCTAACCATCTCCACCTCGGCCCCGTTGATGCTGACAGGGGTGTGTACAGTACTTTGCTTCCTGAAGTCAATGACCAGCTCTTTAGTTTTGCTGGCATTGAGGGAGAGATTGTTGTTGCTACACCACTCCACTAGGTTCTCTATCTCCCTCCTGTATTTTGACTCATCGTTATTCGAGATCCGTCCCACTATGGTCGTATCGTCAGCAAACTTGTAGATGGAGTTGGAACCAAGTTTTGCCACGCAGTCGTGTGTGTACAGGGAGTAGAGTCGGGGGCTAAGTAAGCAGCCTTGCGAGGCGCCGGTGTTGAGGACTATTGTGGAGGAGGTGTTGTTGTTCATTCTTACTGATTGTGGTCCGTTGGTCAGAAAATCGAGGATCCAGTTGCAGAGTGGGGAGCCAAGTCCTAGGTTTTGGAGCTTTGATATGAGCTTGGCTGGGATTATGGTGTTGAAGGCGGAGCTGTAGTCAATAAATAGGAGTCTAATGTAGGAGTCCTTGTTTTCGAGATGCTCTAGGGATGAGTGTAGGGCCAGGGAAATGGTGTCTGATGTGGACCGGTTGCAGCTTTATGTGAATTGCAGTGGATCAAGGCGTTCTGGGAGTATGGAGGTGATGCGCTTCATGATCAACTTCTCGAAGCACTTCATTACGACTGAAGTCAGGGCCACTGGTCGGTAGTCATTGAGGCACATTGCCTGGTTCTTCTTTGGTACCGGTATGATGGTGGTCTTCTTGAAGCAGGTGGGGACCTCGGAGTGGAGTAGGGACAGGTTAAAGATGTCCGTGAATACCTCTGCCAGCTGGTCCGCGCAGTCTCTGAGTGCACGACCAGCGATCCCGTCTGGGCCCGTCGCCTTCCGAGGGTTCACTTTCAGGAAGGCCAATCTGACTTCGGAAGCTGTGATGGTGGGTATGGGTGAATTATGGGCTGCTGGGGCACTCGCCAGAGGATTGTTGCTTACCTGCTCGAACCGAGCATAGAATGCATTGAGTTCATCGGGGAAGGGTGCGCTGCTGCCAGAGATACTGTTCGGCTTTGCTTTGTAGCCCGTTATGTTGTTTAGTCCTTGCCACAACCGCCGAGAGTCTGTCTGTGACTCTAGCTTGGTTTGATATTCTCTCTTGGCATTCCGGATGGCTTTGCGGAGGTCGTACCTGGATTTCTTGTATAGGTCAGGGTCGTCTGCCTTGATCGCCTCAGATCTGTCCTTCAGTAGGGAGTCAATCTCGCGATTAAGCCATGGATTCCGGTTGGGGAACGTATGTACTGCTTTCTTTAGCACGCAGTCGTCCACACATTTGCTGATGAAGTCTGTGACGGTGGTAGCATACTCATTTAAGTTGGTCGCTGAGTTCTTAAATATGGACCAGTCCACTGTCTCCAAGCAGTCACGTAAGAGCTCCTCTGTCTCCTCGGACCAGCACTGCACAACCTTCTTAGCTGGATTCTCCCACTTGAGTTTCTGCTTGTATGCCGGGAGAAGGAGCACCGTCTTATGGTCTGATTTCCCAAAGTGCGGTCGGGGGATGGAACGGTAGGCGCCCTTGATTTTTGAGTAGCAGTGGTCAAGAGTGTTGTCGCCCCTGGTGGGACAGGATATGTGTTGGTGGAATTTTGGCAGTACACTCTTGAGGTTGGCCTTGTTGAAGTCTCTGGCCACGATGAACAAGGCCTCCGGGTGTTCTGTTTCGTAGTTGTTTATTACTGTGTATAGTTCGTCCAGCGCCTTCCTCAATACTGCCTGGGGTGGGATGTAGACCGCTGTGATAATGGCTGAAGTGAACTCACGTGGAAGATAACATGGGCGGCACTTCACGGTCAGGTATTCCAGGTCTGGGAGCAGTCGGTCACCAGTGTTGGGATGAATTTACAGTCAGGACAAAAGTGTGAAAACACTACAGGAATGGAATGAAAATGTAAGTAGCCATAGTCTTTTATTGCACGCGGTTCCCCCAATTGTGGTACACTACCAGCTAATAAGTTAGCATAGATAATCGGGAATCCCAGAATCTCTGCTATTTTGAAAACACTATTTAATGGGGGGGGTGGGGGGAGCATCTGGCACACAGGGCAAGCTGATGACTTAGCTTAAAGCTGCTCCTATTTTAGCCACATATGGGAAATGTTCAGAATAGAGTTCAGTTACAAGTGGAGTACCACAAGGATCTGTTCTGGGGCCGTTGCTGTTTGTCATTTTTATAGATGACCTAGAGGAGGGCGCAGAAGGGTGGGTGAGTAAATTTGCAGACGACACTAAAGTCGGTGGTGTTGTCGACAGTGCGGAAGGATGTTGCAGGTTACAGAGGGACATAGATAAGCTGCAGAGCTGGGCTGAAAGGTGGCAAATGGAGTTTAATGTAGAGAAGTGTGAGGTGATTTGGAAGGAATAACAGGAATGCGGAATATTTGGCTAATGGTAAAATTCTTGGAAGTGTGGATGAGCAGAGGGATCTCGGTGTCCATGTACATAGATCCCTGAAAGTTGCCACCCAGGTTGATAGGGTTGTGAAGAAGGCCTATGGAGTGTTGGCCTTTATTGGATTGAGTTCCGGAGTTGGGAGGTCATGTTGCAGCTGTACAGAACTCTGGTACGGCCGCATTTGGAGTATTGCGTACAGTTCTGGTCACCTCATTATACGAAGGACGTGGAAGCTTTGGAACGGGTGCAGAGGAGATTTACCAGGATGTTGCCTGGTATGGAGGGAAAATCTTATGAGGAAAGGCTGATGGACATGAGGTTGTTTTCGTTAGAGAGAAGAAGGTTAAGAGGAGACTTAATAGAGGCATACAAAATGATCAGGGGGTTAGATAGGGTGGACAGTGAGAGCCTTCTCGCGGATGGATATGGCTGGCATGAGGGGACATAGCCTTAAACTGAGGGGTAATAGATATAGGACAGAGGTCAAAGGTAGGTTCTTTACGCAAAGAGTGGTGAGGCCGTGGAATGCCCTACCTGCAACAGTAGTGAACTCGCCAACATTGAGGGCATTTAAAAGTTTATTGGATAAGCATATGGATGATAATGGTATAGTGTAGGTTAGATGGCTTTTGTTATTTTGACTTCCCATGTCGGTGCAACATCGTGGGCCGAAGGGCCTGTACTGCGCTGTATCGTTCTATGTTCTATATGGCTGATGCACGATCAATTACTATTAAAGACGAGGTAGTAACATAACTGAAGGCTTTAATAGACTAGATCTGTTCCCCAGCAGCTTCGGTACAGAATGAAGGCTGCTGGGACGGCACCAGTTCTTATACCCCGCCTGTTAGGGCGGAGCTACATTCCAAACAGCCAATGGTAAACTCATAGGTTTACCCAATGGTCTACAGCCTCTCGGGTACTGCAATACCTGATAATACCACATTCACCCCCTGTTTAAAAAAAGAGTCCGGCGGGGGTGGTGGCCAGTGGTTACAATTGCATTTAACATGGTATGATCAGATATGGAGGTACCGTGATACCTCCTTACAGGGTTGTCGAGAATATTTACAAGCGTGGAAGATATATACATTGTGTTCATTTCCAGTTACAGCGAAGCAATCAGTCGGTCGGGTGGCCTGGTCGTCCTCCTGGATCGTCTGGGCCTCGATGGTGATTCTGGTGGGGGTCTGGGCATCTGCGACTCCAAGAGCATGGCTTTGGCCTTCATGGCAGCTTCGTCACCCCTAGGCGGCGCTGGTGGGGCAAACGGTTGACACGAGAGGGGGGCGCCTGTAGGGAGCGTCAGTTCGTGGGAGGGCCTAGGCAGGAGCGGCGGGAGGACTGACCCTCCTGTGAGGTGCTGTGGAGGGAGGGGGGATAGGTAATGGTTCGGGTGCGCGTGGGGTTCCGGCGGGCACCAGGTCCTGAAGGGAAACTGTATCTTGCCGGCCGTTAGGGAATGCCACGTAGGCGTACTGGGGGTTAGCGTGCAGCAGGTGGACCCTCTCAACCAACGGGTCCGACTTGTGCGCCTGCACGTGCCTCCGGAGCAGGATGGGTCCAGGTGTTGCTCGCCAGGTTGGGAGCAAGGTCCTGGGCTGCTGCTGCTGACCTCCTCCTAACGCTCCGCGAGATAGTCTAGAAACGGTTGCCACCGCCTGAGGAACCCCTGCACAGACCCTCGTAAGGCAAACTTTATCCTCTCCAGCTTGATGAACCCTGCCATGTCATTTATCCAGGCTTCCACACTGGGGGGCTTCGCGTCCTTCCATAATAACAAAATCCTCCGCCGGGCTACCAGGGATGCAAAGGCCAGGATACCGGCCTCTTTCGCCTCCTGCACTCCCGGTTCGTCCGTTACCCCAAATAGTGCCAGCCCCCAACTCGGCTTGACCTGGACTTTCACCACCTTGGACATAGTCCTCGCGAAACCCCTCCAAAACCCATCCAGTGCCGGGCACAACCAGAACATGTGGACGTGATTCGCCGGGCTTCCCAAGCACCTCCCACATCTGTCCTCCACCCCAAAGAACCTACTCAACCTCGCCCCTGTCATATGCGCTCTGTGAGTAACCTTGAATTGTATTAGGCTGAGCCTGGCGCAAGAGGAGGAAGAATTAACCCTACTCAGGGTATCAGCCCACTGACCCTCATCTATCTCCTCCCCAAGCTCCTCCTCCCACTTGCCCTTTAACTCCTCCACCGAGGCCTCCTCCTCTTCTTTCAGCTCCTGGCAAATCGCCGGAACTTTGCCTTCTCCAACCCATACTCCCGAAATCACCCTGTCCTGAAACCTCTGTGCCGGGAGCAGCGGGAATTCCCTCACCTTCCGCCTCACAAACGTCCTCACTTGCATGTACCTGAAAGCATTTCCCGGGGGTAACCCAAACTTCTCCTCCAGCGCCCCTCGGCTCGCAAACGTCCCATCGATGAACAGGTCCCCCATTCTTCTGATCCCTGCCCGATGCCAGCTCCGAAACCCCCCATCCATCGTTCCCGGGACGAACCGATGATTCTCCCGAATCGGGGACCAAACCGAGGCTCCCACCTCGCCCTTGTGTCGCCTCCACTGCCCCCAGATCTTCAACGTCGCCGCCACCACCGGACTCGTGGTGTACCTTGTCGGCGAGAGCGGCAGCGGTGCCGTCACCAGCACCCCCAGGCTCGTGCCCACACAGGACACCATCTCCAACCTCTTCCACGCCGCCCACTCTCCCTCTATTACCCACTTACGGATCATCGCCACATTGGCTGCCCAATAATAGCCACACAGATTTGGTAGCGCCAGCCCCCCCCTGTCCCTGCTACGCTCCAGAAACACCCTCTTCACCCTCGGGGTCTTATTTGCCCACACAAATCCCATGATGCTCCTGCTTACCCATTTGAAGAACGCCTTGGGGATCATAATGGGAAGGCACTGGAACACAAAGAGAAACCTCGGGAGGACCGTCATTTTAACCGACTGCACCCTACCCGCCAGTGAGAGTGGCAGCATATCCCATCTTTTAAAATCCTCCTCCATCTGTTCCGCCAACCGCGTCAAATTGAGTTTGTGCAGGGCCCCCCAACTCCTAGCTACTTGGATCCCTAAGTCTCGAAAGCTCTTTTCCGCCCTCCTCAGCGGTAGCTCATCTATCCCCCTTCCCTGGTCCCCTGAATGCACCACAAAGAGCTCACTCACGTTGAGTTTATACCCCGAAAAGTCCCCAAACTCCCTGCATGACCTCCGCCATCCCCTCCACTGGATCTGCCACATACAGCAACAGGTCGTCCGCATACAGCGAAACCCGATGTTCCTCTCCCCCTCGGACCAACCCCCTCCATTTCCTGGACTCCCTCAGTGCCATGGCCAGAGGCTCAATTGCCAGTGCAAAACAACAAGGGGAACAGGGGGCACCCCTGCCTCGTCCCTCGGTACAGCCGAAAGTACTCCGACCTCCGCCGATTCGTAGCCACACTCGCCACCGGGGCTCTATATAGGAGCCTGATAAACCCCTCCCCGAACCCAAACCTCCGCAACACTTCCCAAAGATATTCCCACTCCACCCGGTCAAAGGCCTTCTCCGCGTCCATAGCTGCCACTACCTCCGCTTCCCCCTCCACCGGGGGCATCATAATCACATTGAGGAGTCTCCGCACATTTGCATTTAATTGCCTACCCTTCACAAATCCCGTCTGGTCCTCATGAATAACCCCCGGGACACAGACCTCAATTCTCGTACCCAGCACTTTCACCAGCAACTTAGCGTCAACATTGAGGAGAGAGATCGGTATATACGACCCACATTGCAATGGATCCTTGTCCCGCTTCAGGATCAAAGAAATCAGCGCCCTAGACATTGTCGGGGGCAAGGTCCCCCCCTCCCTCGCCTTATAAAAGTCCTCACTAGCAACGGGCCCAGCAGGTCCACGTATTTCCTGTAAAATTCAACCGGGAACCCATCCGGCCCCGGGGCCTTCCCCGCCTGCATGCTCCCCCAATCCTTTAACCAGCTCCTCCAGCCCAATCGGCGCCCCCAAACCAGCCACCTCCTCCTCCTCCACCCTCGGGAACCTCAGCTGATCTAAGAATCGTCGCATCTCCTCCTCCCCCGCTGGGGGCTCAGACCTGTACAGATCCCCATTTAAGTCCCTAAATACCTCGTTTATTCTCACCGCACTCCACACCGTATTCCCCCCTCGATCCTTAACTCCACCAATCTCCATCGCTGCCTCCCTCTTACGAAGCTGATGTGCCAGCATCCGACTCGCCTTCTCCCCATACTCATACGCCGCCCCCTGCACTTTCCTCCACTGTGCCTCTGCTTTCCCAGTGGTCAACAGGTCGAACTCATTCTGAAGGTTCCGTCGCTCCCTAAGTAGCCCCTCCTTGGGGGCCTCTGCATACCTCCTGTCCACCCTTAAAATCTCCCCCACCAACCTCTCCCTCCTCCCTGTGGGCCCTAATGGAGATTAGCTCTCCCCTGACCACCGCCTTCAGAGCCTCCCAGACTACTCCCACCTGCACCTCCCCGTTGTTGTTGGCCTCCAAATATCTTTCAATACACCCCTGCACCCCCCCGCACACCTCCTCATCCGCCAACAGTCCCACATCAAGGCGCCACAGCGGGCGCTGGTCCCTCTCCTCCCCCAACTCCAGCTCCACCCAGTGTGGGGCATGGTCCGAGATGGCTATGGCCGAATATTCCGTTCTCTCCACTTTCGGGATTAGCGCCCTACTCAAAATGAAAAAATCTGTCCGGGAGTAGGCTCTATGGACGTGGGAAAAGGAGGAAAATTCCCTGGCCAGCGGCCTGACAAACCTCCATGGATCCACTCCCCCCATCTGGTCCATAAACCCCCTGAGCACCTTGGCCGCAGCCGGCCTCTTACCCGTCCTGGATCTAGAGCGGTCCAGTGCTGGGTCCAGCACCGTGTTGAAGTCCCCCCCCCCATTATCAAGCTTCCTACCTCCAGATCCGGAATCCGACCCAGCATGAGTTTCAGAAATCCGGCATCATCCCAATTCGGGGCGTAGACGTTCACCAGTACCACCCGCACCCACTGCAACCTACCACTCACCATCACATATCAACCTCCATTATCCACTACAATATTCAGTGCCTCAAACGACACTCGCTTCCCCACCAGTATTGCAACCCCTCTGTTCTTCGCATCCAGCCCCGGATGGAATACCTGCCCTACCCATCCCTTTCTCAGCCTAACCTGATCTGCCACCTTCAAATGTGTCTCCTGGAGCATAACCATGTCTGCCTTCAGTCCCTTCAGGTGCGTGAACACCCGGGCCCTCTTGACCGGCCCGTTCAGGCCCCTCACATTCCAGGTTATCAGCCAGATTGGGGAGCTACTCGCCCCCCCCCCCCCCCCCCCCTCTGCCGACTAGCCATCTCCTTTTCTAGGCCAGCCACGTGCCCGCGCCTCCCGCACCCTCCAGTCCCCCAGGCGGCGGACCCCCGCCCCGACCACCTCTCCTACTTCCAGCTCCCCTTTGACCAATGCAGCAGCAACCCTATACCCCCCTCTCCCCCCCCCCCTCCCCCCGCTAGATCCACATCTAGCCCTTTTGCTCCCCACATAACACTCCCATAAGTCAGCTGACTCCTGCTGACCCCGGCCTCTCCCGCCATTCCATCGATCCCCCAGTGTGAAAATCCCCCCCACCCCTTGGCAGTCAGTGTGCACTCCTGTCCAGCACCGCCCCCCCCCCCCCCCCGGCCCCGCCCCCATCCTTCCCTAACGCGGGAAAAAGCCCGCGCTTTCCTGAGCTGGAAGCCGTCGAACCATTGCCGTTGGGGCCCCTCTGGAGAGCCCAGAAGTCCGTTCCCGGCAGGAGCTGCCGAATGTGCGACCTACCTGGGCATAGCCCCGCTGTGCATTAGTGAACATGAACGCCACCGACCGTTGGTCAGTGAGGAGAGTGAATCTCGTGCCGGCCAGGTAATGCCTCCAATGTCGCACAGCTTCTACTATGGCTTGTGCCTCCTTTTCGACCGAGGAATGGCGAATTTCTGAAGCATGGAGGGTTCGGGAGAAGAAGGCCACGGGTCTGCCCGCTTGGTTGAGGGTGGCGGCCAGAGCTACGTCGGACGCATCGCTCTCGACCTGGAAGGGGAGGGACTCGTCGATGGCGCGCATCGTGGCCTTTGCAATGTCTGCTTTGATGCGGCTGAGGGCCTGGCGGGCCTCTATCGACAGGGGGAAGGTTGTGGACTGGATTAGGGGTCGGGTTTTGGTTGCGTAGTTAGGGACCCCCTGGGCGTAATAACTGAAAAACTCAAGGCAGCACTTCAGGGCCTTGGGGCAGTGAGGGAGGGGGAACTCCATAAGGGGGCGCAAGTGTTCAGGGTCGGGGCCTATAACTCCATTTCGCACTACGTAGCCGAGAATGGCTAGACGGTCGGTGCTAAAAACGCATTTATCCTTATTGTATGTTAGGTTAAGGATTTTTGCGGTCTGGAGGAATTTTTAGAGGTTGGTGTCGTGGTCCTGCTGGTCGTGGCCGCAGATGGTGACGTTATCAAGATACGGGAACGTTGCGCGTAAGCCGTACCGGTCAACCATTCGGTCCATTCGGTTGGAAGACCGATACCCCGTTAGTGACACCAAAGGGAACCCTTAAAAAATGATAGAGCTGCCCATCTGCTTTGGAGGCAGTGTATTTGCGGTCACTAGTACGGATGGGGAGCTGGTGATAGGCGGACGTGAGATCCACCGTGGAGAAGACCTTATATTGCGCGATCCTGTTTACCAGGTCGGATATGCGGGGGAGAGGGTACGCGTCCAGCTGCGTAAACCTGTTGATGGTCTGACTGTAGTCGATGACCATCCTATGTTTCTCCCCGGTCTTTACCACCACTACTTGAGCTCTCCAGGGACTGTTGCTAGCTTCAATGACCCCTTCCCTCAGTAGCCTTTGG
Organism: Scyliorhinus torazame; assembly: GCF_047496885.1. Lineage (NCBI taxonomy): Eukaryota > Metazoa > Chordata > Chondrichthyes > Carcharhiniformes > Scyliorhinidae > Scyliorhinus > Scyliorhinus torazame. The sequence goes on from NC_092707.1 coordinate 15,850,105, forward strand.
ACCTCTGACCTGATGAAGGTCCGGTCCTGGGCACTGTACCGTCTGCTCCTGGTGACGACGGGTTTACAATCCGGGGTAAGGTTCGCAAACAGGGAAGGCTGGTCGACCTTAAGGGTCGCGAGGCCGCAGACAGTAAGGGGGGTACAGGGCCGCCGGATTTGAAGGTCAGGCTTTGCAAGTTACATTGGAAGTCCAGCCCCAGGAGGGTAGCCGCGCAGAGGTGCGGCAGGACATAAAGGCGGAACTTGTTGAATTTCCTGCCTTGGACAGTGAGGTTCGCTAGGCAGAAACCCTTTATCTCCACCGAGTGTGACCCGGAGGCCAGGGAGATTCTTTGGTTTACAGGGTGGGTAATAAGTGAACAGCGCCTTACCGTGTCGGGGTGTATAAAGCTTTCCGCGCTCCCAGAGTCGATCAGGCAGGACGTCTCGTGGCCGTTGATGAAGACCGTCATCGTTGCTGTTGCGAGTGTCTGAGGTCGATTTTGATTTAGAGTCACCGAGGCCAGATGAAGTAGTTGCGGGTTTTGATCGGGCAGCCTGTCGTCGGCCGTGCTGGGGTCCTGGGGTCGCACATGGTGGTCGGGGATGGACAAAATGGCGGCGGGGTTGGACAAAATGGCGGCGCCCATCCGTCCAGCGTGGTGTCCGAGGGGCAGGATGGCCGCGCCCGTGGGCCGGACGTGGCCCTAGGATAGGGGGGGTGGCGGTGAGTGCTGGCCGCCTGGGGCCCGAAGAGAAGGTTGCCGCGGCGGTCCGGAGTCACTGGAGACCGCGGCCACGGCTCGTGCCCGGCAGACCCCCACAAAATGGCCCTTCTTGCCGCACCCTTTGCAGGTGGAGGTGTGGGCCGGGCAGCACTGGCGGGGGTGCTTCGCCTGCCCGCAAAGGTTCGCGGGCCGTCTTACAGAACAGGACTGCGGGGACATGGGGGGGGGGGTCTGTGGGGCTGCCGCTGCGGGATGCCACGCAGCCCAGGGAGCCGCCGCGCGGTCGGGCGTGTAGGATTGCGCGTTTCTGGAGGCAACATCCATGGACCCTGCCAGGGCCCGTGCCTCTCTACGTCCCAGGGTGTCTTTTTCTAAGAGTCTTTGGCGTATCTCTGAGGAGCTCATACCTGCTACGAAGGCATCCCGGATTAGGGGTTCCGTGTGCTTGCTCCCCGAAACTTGCGGGCAGCCACAGTTTCTGCCCAGCACCAGTAGCGCACAGTAGAACTCCTCCAACAATTCCCCGGGGCTTTGCCGTCTAGTTGCAAGCAGGTGACGTGCGTAGACCTGATTTACAGGGCGGATATAATGTCCCTTTAACAGTTCGATCGCAGCATCGAAGTCCTCCGCCTCCTTGATGAGGGTGTAGATCCCAGGGCTTACTCTCGAGTGCAGGAGATGCAGTTTCTGTTCTCCTGAGGGGTGCCTCCAGCCGCCTTGAGGTAGCCTTTAAAACACGCCAGCCAGTGCTTAAATATCGCCGCCGCGTTCTCCGCGTGGGGGCTGAGTTGTAGACACTCTGGTTTGATTCGGAGATCCATTCTTTCAGCTTAAGAGTAGTCTATTAAATTGATGCACGATCAATTACTATTAAAGACGAGGTTGTAACATAACTGAAGGCTTTAATAGACTAGATCTGTTCCCCAGCAGCTTCGGTACAGAATGAGGGCTGCTGGGACGGCATTGGTTCTTATACCCCGCCTGTCAGGGCGGAGCTACATACCAAACAGCCAATGGGAAACTCCTAGGTTTACCCAATGGTCTACAGCCTCTCGGGTACTGCCATACATGATACCACCACAATGGCATTGAGCCGGAGTCTTGCCCCATCTGTCTGGGCACTTGGCTGTTTGTTGACCAATTCAATACTGTCCAACCTTGTTCTTTAGCAGAGGGAAGGAACGGTTATCCCAACTTACCTGCAGTAAGTTCAAGTGTCCTGTTAAAATATAACTATTGCATCTGTAACTCTAGCAAGATTGTCAGTGTTTTGTTAAAAATAGTTTTTGAATGGGCTGTATCTTTAATGTTGTACTATGTTCTGGAGCACAACGGTTGATTTGGTTTGATTTATTGTCACATGTACCGAAGTACAGTGAAAAGTATATTTCTGCAGCCGAGGAACGTACACAGTACGTACATAGCGGACAAAGAGAATAATCAATAGGGAACATTGACGAATAGTACATCGATAAACAGCGATTGGTTACAGTACGGAACTGTGTGAAAACTGTTGGGAGTTTTCTATAGGCCTCCGAAAAGTTCCAGAGATGTAGAGGAAAGGATTGCAAAGATGATTCTGGATAGGAGCGAAAGTAACAGGGTAGTGTAGCCACCTGAGTTGGTCACTTCCCGACTTAAAATGGAGAACCGCAAAGGCTGAAGGGAAATTCAGCCAACACAGGCAAAGACTAGCAGGTGCAAGTTTACTGTGTATTAAACTCTGTAGAAGCCCAGACAGCATCGATACAAGCAGCAGTCTGCATAGTAATGTAGCAGCCATCTACATAGTAATGAGCGATCCCCGGGAACAATCAAAACATTTTAAGGTAAACAAGGCCAAGCCAGACTCCTCGGCGCCAGCAGGAGCCAATACAAAAGAGGTTAATAGACACTTAAAGACCATCCAACGATCAGGGAACAGCTCCAGTATTGGAGAAATCGAACCAAGCGATTGGAACAAAGTCCAATCACTTGGAAGCAGGTACGGGGTCCGCCCCGAAGGGCGGGAAGCCCCTGGGGACTATAAAGTAAAGCCCCCAAGTTCAAATCGTCCTTCTTGACAGGGTCACTCAGCAACGCGAAGCAACTCCTGAGAGTGAACTGTCCAGCGGCCACCAAACACGTAAGTCTCAAGTCAACGCTCGCTCCGAGATAGGCGCTCCGAGCTACCAGTCCATACCAGCTTTTGAATTCTGCAGTTTCAGAACCCGAACGAAAGACCATTTGTTCCCCTGACCTGGTGGGCCAATTCCAAAGCTAAGTATAGGCCTTTTAGTGATAGGAATAGTCTAGAAAGTAGAGTTTATGCATGAGTAGCGATTTACTGCGTATAATAAATGTGTATTGATTTGAATCTTACTAATTGGTGTGTTGAGTTATTGATCATTACTTGAACTTGAACCTCGTGGCGGTATCATAAAGATACCTGGCGACTCTAGAGCAAAGGTAATAAAACAGAGCAAATTGAACCAACCAAAGGTTAGCAACATATTACTGGCGACATCCTGATGAGATTCGATCTAGAAGTGGCTTAACCACTCCGGGAGAACCTAAAATTTGAATTAGAAATCCAATTGGGAACAGAAAAACCACAAGTGTTCAAGCAGTTCTGATCAATCCTCATAATTCGGAAGCGTGTTAATGCATGTGTAACTAACAGGGCGATAAGGTAAAACTGATAGATTTTTGTTGCGACAAAACTGTCGGGAGTTTGTATTCCGGAAAATAGCGACAGCCGTACCCGTAATTACAGCACCGCCTGAATACCCCTCGTTCCAAATTTCAAGAGAGTATTTAGAGAGGAAAGGTGGCAATGCAACGCCTCATGAACCCCAACGAATTTGTGGTCGCAGTGACCAGCAGTAGAGTAGGACAGTTTGGGAAGATGAAATCAGAAAGTACCTCAAAGGGAAAGAATGGTCCCTTTGGAGCGAATTCTGTGAAAATGAGGAAACAGGTCCCGGGAGTATAGGTCATACTTGGTGGGAGAACCTGAGCGAAATTCATAAGAGAAGCTTGGGAAAAGCTCGCAAGCCGATGGCAATCGTGTCCTGTTTGTCAGGCAGAAAAAGACAGAACATGTCAAGCCCCCCGAACCAGCAAAGACACCAACAGCCCCGACCCCCCACCCAGGGAACCGTACCCAAGGGAACAATGCACCAGAGAGCCTGCTCCACCTTATGTGCCCCAGGGGTCATGTTACAACTGTGGGCAGTCAGGACACTTCGCCCGAGATTGCAGGAGACCCCCACCAGCTAGACTAGCCCCCAGATATGAAAGAGAACACCACCCACAGCAGCTACAAGGTCCCAGCTGCCCCATGCAAACTGTGAGTGCTTACCCACCACTTCTCCTGGCAGGGACACCTCAGCAAGGCCAATTCATTTTTGTTTCACTCCTCCTTCCTCTCTTCTTCGGTCACGCTGCACTCCCTCCATATGCTAATTACACCCCAGCCCAAATGTGATTTACGATGTCCTGTATTCTGATGGAATCTGCAGCATGTTTGTTTGTTCGTTTAATGTACATGTTAAATGTTGTTTGTTAATTTAAAAGTTTTCATGGCCCCATGCCACCACTCTCTTAACGCCCACTGGCTGTTAAAGGTACAGGTTTGTCCCAGACAATAGTTCAGAGGAACTAGTCTGTCGGCAGACAACAATCATAACTATTCTCCTGATTCGAAGGTAGAACCAATACGGCAAACCCCCACCACGATGACTACATTTCTGCCCGTTCGTGTCGGTTGCTCAGGCAGTGGAGTAACGGCTTGAGACCCGCCCTGCCTGGGAACCCCCCCTCCGGTCAGCTACGCTCGGGTAGAGAACACACGGCATTGGTCGCCGTTCTACCCGGGGATTCCATCCAATTCTTACCCGTCGCGGCCCATACGCACCTCATTTCGGCACTTTTGGTTCAAAAAGTTTTGTTTTGTTTTCAGGCGACCCTTAGGTTGCCATCCCTGTGCTATTTACATCCTCAAACATTTGGATGGTAAATCGCACAGCCTGCGAGACGGCTCGCACTGTTCCCGTATTTTTAAGTGTGTCTTGTCCGGGATATTCGGTTTAAAGAAAAAATGAGGAAGTCACACATGGTGACAAATTGTAAAGGGAGAATTGGCACTGAAGGACAGACATACTAACAGACGAGATATTAGGGCAGCACGGTAGCATTGTGGATAGCACAATTGCTTCACAGCTCCAGGGTCCCAGGTTCGATTCCGGCTTGGGTCACTGTCTGTGCGGAGTCTGCACATCCTCCCCGTGTGTGCGTGGGTTTCCTCCGGGTGCTCCGGTTTCCTCCCACAGTCTAAAGATGTGCAGGTTAGGTGGATTGGCCATGCTAAATTGCCCTTAGTGTCCAAAATTGCCCTTAGTGTTGGGTGGGGTTACTGGGTTATGGGGATAGGGTGGAGGTGTGGACATTGGGTAGGGTGCTCTTTCCAAGAGCCGGTGCAGGCTCGATGGGCCGAATGGCCTCCTTCTGCACTGTAAATTCTGTGATAAACCAAGATAGTAACAGACACTATGCTTGATCCCACAGAACTCCAGAAGCTCAAGAGAAGAGAAAGAAGAACCATGAGGACATCGTCCGTGTTGCTCATCACCCTAATGAACAATTGGTTGCGCGCGAACGCGAACCCCCTGACCCCAACCCCCCCACCGCCCCCCCCCCCGTTAATGATTCACTTCCCCATAGCACCCAGAGCCCAGTCACAAGCGACACCACACCATCTTGGTGTGACAGGTTTATAACCTGGTACTCTCTGTCCTACTTAATAGAATCCCTATTGGTATTGGCGATACTCTGCAGCATCGTGCAGACTATTCGCCTGAGGAGATGGCGAAGGAGAGCCTACCGCGCTCGCACCCCGGTATACAGGATAAGATCCCCTATTTTAGGCTATGACCAGACCCGCGCTCTATAATAAAGAACATTCGTTTGCGTTCTTTTTGTGAATAAAGAAATATGTTTCATGAGCGATTGTACAATCCTGAGCTTGACTGCCAAGCCAGGAAAAATGTGAATAATGCTGCTATGATTTTGTTTGTTGTGGTACCCGCAATAACGACGCTTAGAGTGTAAACAGTAAAGAAGGCTTTAATAAACTAAGAACTAGACTAGTGCTGAGACGTGTGCTAACTGCTGCACTGCCCACAAGGCGGCCCCTTATATACAGCTCCCAGATGGGCGGAGCCATAGGCGGAGTTCCCCAAAGTTCCAAGCCTGGTCTTAAAGGGGACATCACCTTACATGATGACAAGGGTACAGTGTTACAGTAACCATTCATCACATCACCCCCGCTGGACTCTTTTTTTAAACAGGGGGTGAAAGTGCCATCATAAGTCCATCCGTCTCAGTGGCCGGATCGTCCTCATCGACCTCCTCAGTTCGGGCGGTGGTGCGGCGGACACGGACGTCCTGGTTGAGGGTATGTCTGGGAGCACGGCGGCCGGAGCTTCGGTCTGGGTCGGGGCAGGGGAACAGGGCACAGGTGATCTGGCAGGCCCCGGTCATGGCCGTGACCTCCTTGGTTGAGTAAGGAAGGCTGCGGGACTTGATAAAATGGACGAGCTGGGTAACCCCTGGGTGGCAGAGGTCATTGTGGATGGCTTGCAGGCGGTCGTCCTGTGCGTTGGCGAACGTGCCACGGGACAGGGCATCTGGGGGCTCGTTGAGCTCCCCGGGACGATACTTGATATCGTACGAGTAGGTGGAGAGTTCGATCCTCCACCTCAAAATTTTATCATTTTTTATTTTGCCCCGTTGCATGTTATCGAACATATAGGCGACCGACCGCTGGTCGGTGATGAGGGTGAACCTCCTACCGGCTAGGTAGTGCCTCCAGCACCGCACAGCCTCCACAATGGCTTGTGCCTCCTTTTCGACTGCAGAGTGTCGAACCTCGGAGGCGGTGAGGGTCCGGGAGAAGAACGCTACTGGTCTGCCTGCCTGATTGAGGGTAGCAGCCAGGGCGATGTTTGATGCATCGCTCTCTACCTGGAAGGGGATAGTTTCGTCCACCGCGTGCATAGCGACCTTAATGATATCGGCCTTGATGCAGTTGAAGGCCAATCGAGCCTCAGCCGAGAGGGGAAAAGTGGTGGTCTTTACGAGTGGGCGAGCTTTGTCCGCATACTTGGGGACCCACTAGGCGTAGTAGGAGAAGAGCCCCAAGCACCTTTTGAGGGCCTTGAAGCTGCAGGGGAGGGGGGAGTTCCTTCAGGGACCTAGGACCCCGTCTTTCACGACATAGCCGAGGATGGCTAGCCGGGTTGTGTGGAAAACGCATTTTTCCTCATTATAGGTCAGGTTAAGGGCTCGGGCGGTCTGGAGGAACTTTTCGCGGTTAGCGTCATGGTCCTGCTGGTCATGGCCGCAGATGGTGACATTGTTCAAGTACAGGTATGTAGCCCGCAAACCGTATTGGTCCACCATTTGATCCATCGCCCTTTGAAAGACGGAGACCCCATTTGTGACACCGAAGGGGACCCTGAGGAAGTGGAAGAGCCGGCCGGCTGCTTCGAAGGCAGTATAGGGGCGGTCTTTTGGTCGGATGGGGAGCTGGTGGTAGGCGGATTTGAGGTCGACCGTGGAAAATACTGGGTATTGGGCGATCCGATTTACCATTTCCGCGATGCGAGGAAGGGGGTACGCATCAAGCTGAGTGAATTGGTTTATGGTCTGGCTATAATCCACGACCATCCGTTTCTTATCCCCAGACCGGACGACCACCACTTGTGCTCTCCAAGGGCTGTTGCTAGCCTCGATGACCCCCTCTCCCAGTAAACACTGGACCTCTGACTTGATAAAAGTCATGTCTTGGGCACTGTAGCGCTGGCTCCTGGTGGCGACTGGCTTAGTCGGGAGTGAGGTTCGCGAATAGAGAAGGGGGTGTGACTTTCAGTGTCGCAAGGCAGCACACCGTGAGGGGGGCAAGGGTCCACCGAACTTCAGTGTCAGGCTTCGGTGGCTGCACTGGAAATCCAGTCCGAGCAGCAGGGGGGGGCACAGAGGTGGAGAAGGATATAAAATTTGAAACGGGTGTACTTGGCGCCCTGGATCGAGAGGGAAGCTAGGGATGAGATTTTGGAAGGAATAACAGGAATACAGAGTACTGGGCTAATGGTAAGATTCTTGGCAGTGTGGATGAGCAGAGAGATCTCGGTGTCCATGTACAGAGATCCCTGAAAGTTGCCACCCAGGTTGAGAGGGTTGTTAAGAAGGCGGACGGTGTGTTAGCTTTTATTGGTAGAGGGATTGAGTTTCGGAGCCATGAAGTCATGTTGCAGCTGTACAAAACTCTGGTGCGGCCGCATTTGGAGTATTGCGCGCAGTTCTGGTCGCCGCATTATAGGAAGGACGTGGAAGCATTGGAAAGGGTTCAGAGGAGATTTACCAGGATGTTGCCTGGTATGGAGGGAAGATCTTATGAGGAAAGGCTGAGGGACTTGAGGCTGTTTTCATTAGAGAGAAGAAGGTTAAGAGGTGACTTAATTGAGGCATACAAGATGATCAGAGGATTGGATAGGGTGGATATTGAGAGCCTTTTTCCTCGGATGGTGATGTCTAGCACGGGGGGACATAGCTTTACATTGAGGGGAGATAGATATAGGACAGATGTCAGAGGTAGGTTCTTTACTCAAAGAGTAGTCAGGGTGTGGAATGCCCTGCCTGCAACAGTAGTGGACTCGCCAACATTAAGGGCATTTAAATGGTCATTGGATAAACATATGGATGATAAGGGGTTAGTGTAGATGGGCTTTATATTGGTTTCAGAGGTCGGCGCAACATCGAGGGTCGAAGGGCCTGTACTGCGCTGTAATGTTCTATGGAACAAGGGGCCAAACAAAGCAAAATACATGAGCAAGAGCAGCATAGGGCACCGTGAATAGTGTTCTTAGAGGGAACAGATCAGTCTGAGGGGGAGTCGTTGAGGAGTCTTGTAGCTGTGGGGAAGAAGCTGTTCCTGTGTCTGGATGTGCGAGTCTTCAGACCTCTGTACCTTCTGCCTGATGGAAGAGTCTGGAAGAAGGTAATGCCTGAGTTCTGCAAAGTGTAAGTTTGGGGGTGATTATATTTGACCGAGTATAGAAAGTGTACCTGTTGTGCTGTCACCCACAAGTACCAGTAATGCATGTAGGATGTCACATGAATTTATGCTCTTATGTCGCCAGTTATTTCAAATTCTGATGCTTCTGTGGCTTTTTACGATTTAAGGATCAAGCATAATGAGGTTTTCAGGATCTTAAAAAGATTTTTTCCACTGTCTTCTCAAAAGAAGTAGGTAAACACTTTCCTTTTGGCTTTATTATCTTGAAGATCATCTAATGCTCAATGAAAACCCTGAGTTTCAGCTTCCTGTGCCATGGTTACAAGGTAAATTGCAGATTGCTTGTGAGTTGAACTAGTTTTTGGACCAGGTCTAAGAGGAAGTGTCACCTCTGCTTTAAGTAAGATGCAGCATGAGTTGGTCTGTCTGGGGAATCTTTATATTAAAATCTTTCCACTCACAGATCTATTCTGCAGCCTCTTTTTAGTAATAAGAGCACAGCTGAAATTGTAGCCTCCTGCTTAATCGGTTTGGATCCACTGCTACAATCAGATCATCTAGTTGGAGTGTTGGATGGTCACAGTGGAGATTGAATGGAAAGGTCTTTACAGCACTTGTTTAATAGGATTTACTTTTAATCCAGTTCTATGAAGTGTAGGACTAACTGGTAATCTCAGTTTAGAGTAACTGTTTTTTGAAACTTCACGTTCAAGTTTAAAAAAAATAAATTCAGAGTACCCAATTCATTTTTATTTTCCAATTAAGGGGCAATTTGGCATGGTCAATCCACTTAACCTGCACATCTTTAGGTCTTTAGGTTGTGGGGGCGAAACCCAAGCAAACACGGACAGTGACCCGGATCCTCAGTGCCGTGAGGCAGCAGTGCTTAGAAGTTTCAAGTTAAAATTAAACATTTAATCTTTTCTTATCTAAATAGTGGCTTGTGACAAGTTAGGTATGGGAGAAGCTTCAGTCTTTCGCCTGAGCTGAAAGATATTAATTGGAACAAAGATTTTTATTTTATTTCCTAGAAGTTCTTTAGGCGATTAAAATGAGGAATTGTAAGCTGTTGAAGTTAATCCATGAATTGTGTAAAAGTGAAAGAGGATGTGAACTGCTGAAATTGAGAATAACAGGTCTATTGCTAAATGACAACAACAATTTGTTAAAAACCCTTTTATTGCAGAACCCCGTATTGAATTTAATATTGCATTGATGTACTAGTCTGAAAAAGACATTGATACAATTTGCTTAACGCACAGACATGATGCAAGTTATCTTGATCATCAATTACCATTTGTCTCACTGATTATTAAAGCATTTATTTAACCCACCTTCACTTGAAGGCATCAAGGCATTGTATAATTGTGACTTTTTCAAAATTAATTCATTGGTTGAGAAGCACTTCATCCGATCACCATATTTCATAGAACATACAGTGCAGAAGGAAGCCATACATCGAGTCTGGACCGACCCACTTAAGCCCTCACTTCCACCCTATCCCAATAACCCCTCCTAACCTTTTTGGACACTAAAGGCAATTTATCATGGTCAATCCGCCTAACCTGCACGTCTTTGGAGGAAACCAGAGCACCCGGAGGAAACCCACGCAGACACGGGGAGAACGTGCAGACTCCGCACAGACAGTGACCCAAGCCGGGAATCGAACCTGGGACCCTGGAGCTGTGAAACAACAGGGCTGGCCAATGTGCTACCATAACCCCAGAGCCCCACCTAAACTGGACATCCCTGAACACTAAGGGACAACGTTATCATGGCCAAACCACCTAACGTGCACTTCTTTGGACTGTGAGAGGAAACCGGAGCACCCGGAGGAAACCCACGCAGACACGGGGAGAACGTGCAGACTCCGCACAGACAGTGACCCAACGGGGAATTGAACCTGGGACCCTGGCGCTGTGAAGCCACAGTGCTAGCCACTTGTGCTACCGTGCGTGCCCATTTCATGTGGGTGTTGACTGTAGTTGAACAGCCTGCTTCAGGGGCATCGCAGCCAGATCCACAACTGGAGGGTAAGATTCATAAAACCGTTCTCTCTCTCTTCCCCCCCGCCACACACATTACTGGTTTAGATCAGCCAACAGTACAGACAAGGATAGCTACAATCCCGATTATCATGCCTCACTGATAAACCAGTAATCGCTGTAAAACAAGATAAGTTGCATTGCCAGTTAGGGGTCTTGCGTCAATAAATGGTCTCTGCTGTATATAATTCAGAAAAAGCAACTGTTTTACAGGCCAAGCACCCTTAATGTGCATTATTTTTTTAAAAAGCAAGTACCGGTGCAGTAATAAAGATACTCCGGACCAGGCTTTGCATCCCTCCAAGTTAAGTTTTACTATTTCTTAACAAGGTTACAAGATGAGGTAAGAGAATAGAAACAGTCACACAGGAAGAGACATTGTGTGCACTTATCAGTCAAAATGAATCAACATTGATTAATTATATTCCACACACACACACACACACACCAAACATTCGGGATTCAGGGTTTGATTAAAATTTACAGAAAATTAGGAAAATAATTAAAATAAAAATCTGTGAATATTGTTCTAAACTGACAGTGACAATACATATATCATTTCAAGTATTAGACAACATTTTGCATGGTGAAAGTGAAGCACGAGATTTCCAAATAACAAGCAGCAGTTTTGTTTTAGCGAGTCAGTTTGTCAGGCGGCATGAAGCCCGAGTCTCCCAACGTTCTGAGTGCGACCCGGCCATTAGGGCGGATCGTGAGCCAGGTGATGCTGCCATTGTTGAGACACATCCTCAACCATCCTTCTGGGGGGAACTGCAAAGCTCTACAGAAAAGGGAGAAAGAAACTGATTACTGGATAATTTATGACCCCTGGTGAATGCAGTAATGTTACTGGACAGCTACCTAGAGAGCAAGGCAGAGACATGAGTTCAAGTCCTTCCAATGCAGCTGGTGAATTTAAATGCAATCAATTAAATGATTTTTAAAAAACCAACTGGTTCACTAATTAATGTCCTTTAGGGACAGAAATTTCCTGTCTTTATCCGATCTTCACACGAGTCCAGACCCAGAATAATGTGATTGTGGTCAATGCAGGACTGAGGGTGTTGTATCTAAATGCACGCAGTAAAACAAGGTCAATGAGCTTGTTGAGCACATTAAAATGGGCAGGAACGATGTTGTGGGCATCACACAAGGTCAGGGCTGGGATCTAAATATCCAAGTAAATGTGTCCTATCGAAAGGACGGGCAGAGGGGGGCGGGGTTGCATTGTTAGTAAGAAATGAGATAGAATCTGTGTGGGTAGAATTGAGAATTGCAAAGGAAAAAATACCCTGATGGGAGTTACGTACAAGCCCCTAGCAATAGTCAGGATGTGGGGCTGAAAATAAATCAGGAGATAGAAAGGCAATATTATAATAATCATGGGGGGCTTCAATATGCAGGTGAACTGGGAAAATCAGATTGAGGTTATGCACTTGGTGGGAAGTATAGAAGCAGAGACTATTTTCTAAATGGGACAAGGCTTCGGAAATATGAAGCACAAAGGATCTTACGAGTCCTGGTTCATGATTCTCTTAAGGTTAATGTGCAGGTTCAGTCGGCAGTTAGGAAAGCAAATGCAATATTAGCATTCATGTCGAGAGGGCTAGAATACAAGACCAGGGATGTACTTCTGAGGCTGTATAAGGGTCTGGTCTGACTCCATTTGAAGTATTGTGAGCAGTTTTGGGCCCCGCATCTAAGGAAGGATGTGCTGGCCTTGGAAAGGGTCCAGAGAAGGTTCACAAGAATGATGCCCGGAATGAAGAACTTGTCAGATGAGGAGCGGTTGAGGACTCTGGGTCTGTCCTCGATTGAGTTTAGAAGGATGAGAGGGGATCTTATTGAAACTTACAGAATACCGAGAGGTCTGGGTAGAGTGGGCGTGATGAAGATGTTTCCACTGGTAGAAGAAACTAGAACCCGAGGACACAGCCTCAAATTTAAGGCATGTTCCTTTAAAACTGAGAGGAGGAATTTCTTCAGCTGGACGGTGGTGAATCTGTGGAACTCATAGCGGCAGAAGGCTGTGGAGGCCAAGCCAACGAGTGTCTTTAATACAGTGATAGATAGGTTCTTGATTAATAAGGGGATCAGGGATTACAGGGAGGAGGCAGGAGAATGCGGATGAGAAACATTTCAGACATGATCGAATGGTGGAGCAGACTCGATGGGTCGAATGGCTTAATTCTGCTCCTATACTTTATGGTCTTATGACTCTTCTCAGACCTCTGAAAGGACCCATGTTATGATCAGGCAGATGGTAATTGCCACGCAATCCAAATCCCAAAGAGAAACTTGACCCACTTGACCACAAGTAGATAGGTTTACTGAATTCAGAAATTGGGATGTGAAACATCAAGTATTAACAAAAGAAAAGAAAACTTAAGGACACAAGATTACATTTACGCAGTTAAAATTAATCTTACAAAACATTCCTCCCAAAAGACTTCCCACTTTGTGAGACTCACAAGCAAACACTCTTTAGGCAACAATCCCTTCATAGATGTTTAATACCACAAGGCAAACCCACTGCTGTTGTAGGAAAGGTCTACTTATTACTGGAATCGTTGCCTGAGCTCTTTTTTCCAACATGGAGCAACACCAGGATGTGTCACATGGCCAATCCCAAACACAGCTCTCAACTACCTTTATTTCTTTCACCTTTGCTTCCAATGTCCACTCGTTGAAACTTAACTTTCCCAGAATATAAAAATCTTTCATGTTCTTCCTATTTCACCCACACTCGAGTCAAATGAAATTTAATAACTTAGTCTTATAATTTTTTCCAAGTTGTAAACCCTCTTACTCCCCTCTGAAATTTAACAGTTTGAACAATCAAACCCTCATTTATCTCCTCGTGCAAACTTCTACCTGCTTATTTAATTATACAAAATTAACTTGTCGTCGTTACTTCAAATGCATGGCTTTAACACCTATATTGTACACAATCAGTCCGCAGCTTAACTAAATTATGTTCACACACAAGCTTGCTTCATAAAATATTAAATATAATCCCCTTCTCATCACACCTAGAAAACCATTCAGTTGCTCTTGACAGAACAGAACATACATACAGTGCAGAAGGAGGCCATTCAGCCCATCGAGTCTGCACCGACCCACTTAAGCCCTCATTTCCACCCAATCCCCGTAACCCAAAAACCCCATCTAACCTTTTTGGTCACCAAGGGCAATTTATCATGGCCAATCCACCTAACCTGCACGTCTTTGGACTGTGGGAGGAAACCAGAGCACCCGGAGAAAACCCACGCAGACACGGGGAGAACGTGCAGACTCCGCGCAGACAGTGACCCAGCAGGGGATCGAACCTGGGACCCTGACGCTGTGAAGCCACAGTGATATCCACTTGTGCTACCGTGCTGCCCAGAGGCAGCACACCACCACCTTCTCAAAGGCAATTAGGGATGGAAGATTGGATTGGGTTGGATTTGTTTATTGTCACGTGTACCGAGCTACAGTGAAAAGTATTTTTCTGCGAGCAGCTCAACAGATCATTAAGTACATGAGAAGAAAAGGGAATAATATAAAATACAAAGAAAAGATAAATGCTGGCCTACATCCCATCAATGAATAAAACAAATTCAGGTGAGCCTGAAAATATTCACCTAACTGAATATTTTTCTTTCATGTTAATGGGTCTGGAGTATGGTTGTGATATTTTGATGTGAGCCTGGGCACTCCCACCTCTGACGGTTGTGGGTTCCAGTCCCACTCCAGAGATTTAGGAGGACTAACCAGGCATGGGAATACACAATGAATGGTGGGACGCGATTTATAGGGGGTGGTTTAGCACAGTGAGCTAAACAGCTAGCTTGTCATGCAGGTCGAGGCCAGCAGCGCGGGTTCAATTCCCGTACCGGCCTCCCTCAACAGGCGCCGGAATGTGGCGACTAGGGGCTTTTCACAGTAACTTCCACCAAGAAAGCACAACAGCGCCTATACTTCCTCAGGAAACTAAGGAAATTCGGCATGTCCACATTAACCCTTACCAACTTTTACAGATGCACCATAGAAAGCATCCTATCGGGCTGCATCACAGCCTGGTATGGCAAATGCTCGGCCCAGGACCGCAAGAAACTTCAGAGAGTCGTGAACACCGCCCAGTCCCTCCCATCCATTGACTCCATCTACACCTCCCGCTGCCTGGGGAAAGCGGTCAGCATAATCAAAGATCCCTCCCACCTGGCTTACTCACTCTTCCAACTTCTTCCATCGGGCAGGAGATACAGAAATCGGAGAACACGCACGAACAGACTCAAAAACAGCTTCTTCCCCGCTGTTACCAGACTCCTAAATTACCCTCTTATGGACTGACCTCATTAACACTACACCCTGTATGCTTCATCCGATGCCAGTGCTTATGTAGTTACATTGTATATGTTGTGTTGCCCTATTATGTATTTTCTTTTATTCCCTTTTCTTCTCATGTACTTAATGATCTGTTTGAGCTGCTCGCAGAAAAATACTTTTCACTGTACCTCAGTACACGTGACAATAAACAAATCCAATCCAATCCAACTTCATTGAAGCCTACTTGTGACAATAATCGATTATTATTATATTTCATGCAATTGGGACTCAATGGATCTAATAGTTATTCGGAAATTCACTGTCAAGTATAAACATTTCACACTATCTCCAGTCAGAGCTGTAATAACTCAGAACATTAAACAATTACCTGCAAACAAAATAACGGATAACGTTTGCATGACAGACAATGATCTCGTAACTATCGTTCTCTTGTTTCAGGTCTGCCCGGTGGATATAGCGACGGAACGCAGCTTCTATCCTGGCTCCATCTTCATGATACTGCTGAGGACATTTTAAAAACATGTAAGCCACAACCTTGCGTGCAGTTTGACCGCTCAAACTCAGAAAATTAATGAAGCAGTATCCGGAAATTATACAAATGTTAACAAAACCCATTCATTTAAAAAAAATTTAGAGTGCCCAATTCATTTTTTCCAATTAAGGGGCAATTTTAGTGTGACCAATTCACCTACCCTGCACATCTTTCGGGTTGTGGGGGCGAAACCCACACAGACACGGGGAGAATGTGCAAACTCCACACGGACAGTGACCCAGAGCCGGGATCGAACCTGGGACCTCGGCGCCGTGAGGCAACAGCGCTAACCACTGCGCCACCGTGCTGCCCACAAAACCCATTCATGACAACATTTCAACTCAAATAGTGCATAAAATCATTAACAGAAATAGAAAATACTGGACAATCTCAGCAAGTCTGAGCACCTGTGGAGCGAGAAGGGAGCTAACGTTTGGAGTCTGGATGGCTCTTTGTCCAAGCGTATCACATTAGGAAAAGGTATTATCCTGTGTGAAACTCCTGAATCTCATCACTTACGGAAAGAATTTGCATTTACGCCAGTGCCTCAGAATATCTCCAAACACTTCAGCCAATGAATGTTTTCTGAGATCATGTCACCTGTATGCAAACACGGTAGCAAATTTAAACAGCAATGAGATAAATGGCCAATTGACATTTTTGGATTACGTTGGTTGATGCATTGGCTGTTTGCCAAGACACGTGAAGTTGCCATCTTCTTTCAAAAAGACAGGTAGGTAACACCTCAGTTTAACATCTCCCAAAGATAGCACCTCTGGCAGTCTAGCACTCTCTTAGTACCGTACAAAGTCTTACAACACCAGGTTAAAGTCCAACAGGTTTGTTTCGATGTCACTAGCTTCCTGAGCGCTGCTCCTTCCTCAGGTGAATCAGGCGATTCACCTGAGGAAGGAGCAGCGCTCCGAAAGCTAGTGACATCGAAACAAACCTGTTGGACTTTAACCTGGTGTTGTAAGACTTCGTACTGTGCTCACCCCAGTCCAACGCCGGCATCTCCACATCATCTCTTAGTACCGCACTGGCATCAATCTATTGCGTACTCAAGTTTATGGATTGAGGCTTGAACCAATTAACTTCTGACCTAGGTTTAACAGCTACTAGGTGAGGTGTTCTTGGGCAGGTTATTTTTCCTATTCGTGGACGATAGTTCGCCAAGTTAGCAGGTGCTTGTAAACCTCCATTTCTCGTGCATTTAATGTCAACCAATAGTACTGCCATTATTTTCCTGTATCATTTCATACGGCTCAAACTGTTATCCAGAGACCAGCAGAGCGGCAGCAGAACCCACGGTGGTGCTGCTGTACAGACTTGTTCAATACTCCTTCTGTAACATTTCTAAAACTAACAGGTGCCTGGATTGGTGAATGCTATCCCCAACAGAAATAACAACACTCTCATTAATTGGTGGAACAGGATATGGGGGGGGGGGGGGGGGGGGGGTACTCCTGTACCTATTTAGTGTTGAGTATTTTGGGGCTAATAAAGACTCTTAGATCCACATGGCTTCACAACAGCATGAGGCTCTTTAAAAAATAAATAAAAACTTGCCAAGAAGTTTATATATATGGAGGCTGAAAAACATTTAAATATCAACCACACTGCATCAATGGGAGCGAGCATAATGTTGTGATTTCCATTGGAATTTTACAGCAGGAAGTAGTTTAATGGAGATCACTCAAAGCTTCATTCTTACCATAGCCTCCGGTTTCCAATGGCTGACTGGTGGGATTGGTTCAATCGGTGCTCCTTCTCTTAGCAAGTCGCAACTCATCATTTCCAAATCTAGAATCCAGCATAGAATGTTCTCAGTACGAAGATTAATAATATCACATCCAACCAATACAGAATAAACACTATTTGTTCATTTTTCCTGGTACCTCCCTGAAGGCGGGGGTTCAGCGATGATACCTCTTAAAACTGAATAGTTAGCAAGCCACAAGAGTAGTTTTACATAAGTTACTTTATTAAGGATTGAGATGAATTATAGGACTGAGTAATCATTATTTAAAAAATATATATATTTTATTCAAATTTTTTTCCCGGCCAAACAAAACAGTACAAAATGTTTCCCTTTTTACAACAATAAAACAATATAAATAATAGTGACCGTTTTTTAACAAATAAATAAATAATATATAAACTAAATGGCAACTGCCATAACATAATATTAACTCTCCCAAATAATAAAGTCAAACATATCCAAGTAAAAATATCCATACAAAAACTCCCCCGAGGACCCCCCCGAGCCCCCCACCCCCCACCCCCCCCTCCCCCCCGGGTTGCTGCTGCTACTTTCCCAGTTCCTTTATTGTTCTGCGAGATAGTCAATGAACGGTTGCCACCGCCTGGTGAACCCTTGAGCCGAACCTCTTAGTGCGAACTTTATCCCTTCCAGTTTTATAAACCCTACCATGTCGTTTATCCAGGCCTCCACGCTCGGGGGTTTAGCTTCCTTCCACATTAACAATATCCTTCGCCGGGCTACTAGGGACGCAAGGCCAAAACATCAGCCTCTCTCGCCTCCTGCACTCCCGGCTCTTCTGCAACCCCGAATATAGCCAACCCCCAGCTTGGCTCGACCCGGACCCCCACCACCTTCGAAAGCACATTTGCCACCCCCACCCAGAACCCATGCAGTGCCGAGCATGACCAAAACATGTGGGTGTGGTTCGCTGGGCTTCTCGAGCATCTCCCACACCTATCCTCTACCCCGAAAAATTTACTGAGCCTTGCTCCGGTCATGTGCGCCCTGTGCAAGACCTTGAATTGTATCAGGCTAAGCCTGGCACACGAGGACGAAGAGTTTACCCTGCGTAGGGCATCTGCCTACAGCCCCTCTTCGATCTCTTCCCCCAGCTCTTCCCATTTTCCCTACAGCTCATCCACCATGATCTCCCCCTCGTCTCTCATTTCCCTGTATATATCTGACACCCTACCCTCCCCCACCCATGTCCCCGAAATCACTCTATCCTGAACCTCCTGCGTCGGGAGCTGCGGAAATTCCCTCACCTGTTGCCTCGCAAAAGCCCTCAATTGCATATACCGAAATGCATTCCCCTGGGGCAACCCGTATTTTTCCGTCAGCGCTCCCAGACTCGCAAACGTCCCGTCTAGGAACAGATCCCTCAGTTGCACAATCCCTGCTCTCTGCCATGTTCTAAATCCCCCATCTATTCGCCCCGGGACAAACCTATGATTATTCCTTATCGGGGACCGCACCGGGGCTCCCGTCATTCCCTTATGCCGTCTCCACTGCCCCCAAATTTTCAGCGTTGCCACCACCACTGGACTTGTGGTGTATTTCTTCGGGGAGAACGGCGCCGTCGCCAATGCTTGTAGGCTGGTTCCTTTACAGGACGCCATTTCCAGTCTCTTCCACGCCGCTCCCTCCCCTTCTCCCATCCACTTACACACCATTGAGATATTGGCGGCCCAATAATAATCACTTAAGCTCGGCAGTGCCAGTCCCCCCTATCCCTGCTACGCTGCAAAAACCCCCTCCTCACTCTTGGGGTCTTCCCAGCCCACACAAAGCTCATAACACTCTTCTCAAATTTTTTGAAAAAAGCCCTCGTAACCATCACCGGGAGGCACTGGAACACAAAAAGAAATCTCGGGAGGACTACCATTTTGACCGCCTGCACCCTACCCACCAGTGACAGGGACACCATGTCCCATCTCTTAAAATCCTTCTCCATCTGTTCAACCAATCGTGTTAAATTGAGCCTATGTAGGGTTCCCCAGCTCCTGGCTATCTGGATCCCTAAGTACCGGAAATCTCTTATTACCCTCCTCAGCGGTAAATCATCTATTCCCCTGCTCTGCTCCCCCGGATGCACCACGAACAACTCACTCTTCCCCATATTCAATTTGTACCCTGAAAATTCCCCAAACTCCCTGAGTGTCCGCATTATCTCAGGCATCCCCTCCACTGGGTCCACAACATACAGCAATAGATCATCTGCATATAATGATACCCGGTGTTCTTCTCCTCCCCTGAGTACTCCCCTCCACTTCCTAGAGCCCCTCAGTGCTATGGCCAGCGGCTCAATTGCCAATGCAAACAGTAACGGGGACAGAGGACACCCCTGTCTTGTCCCTCTATAAAGACGGAAGTAGTTGGATCTCTGCCTGTTCGTGACCACACTTGCCACCGGGGCCCTATATAGCAGCTGTACCCATCCAATAAACCCCTCTCCAAAACCAAATCTCCTCAACACTTCCCATAGGTAGTCCCACTCCACTCTGTCAAATGCTTTCTCAGCGTCCATCGCCACCACTATCTCCGCCTCCCCCTCCGGCGGGGGCATCATCATCACCCCTAGCAGTCTCCGTATATTCGTGTTCAGCTGTCTCCCCTTAACGAACCCAGTTTGATCCTCGTGGACCACCCCCGGGACACAATCCTCTATCCTTGTCGCCATCACCTTGGCCAGGAGCTTAGCATCCACGTTCAGGAGGGAAATAGGCCTGTAAGACCCGCACTGCAGCTCCTTCTTTAAGAGTAACGATATCGTCGCCTCCGACATAGTTGGGGGCAACTTCCCCCTTTCCCTGGCCTCATTAAAGGTTCTCGTCAAAAGCGGGGCCAGTAGGTCCATGTATTTCCTATAAAATTCCACCGGGAACCCATCCAGTCCCGGGGCCTTCCCCGCCTGCATGCTCCCAATCCCCTTTACCACCTCCTCCACCTCAATCCGTGCTCCCAGTCCCGCCCTCTCCTGCTCCTCCACCTTCGGGAATTCCAGCCGATCTAGGAAATGCATCATTCCCTCCTTCCCTTCCGGGGGGCTGAGCCTTATACAGCCTCTCGTAGAATGCCTTAAACACCCCGTTCACCCTCTCCGCTCCCCGTTCCATCTCACCTTCCTCATCCCTCACCCCACCTATCTCCCTCGCCGCTCCCCTCTTCCTCAGTTGTTGGGCCAGTAACCGGCTCGCCTTCTCTCCATACTCATATTGTACTCCCTGTGCCCTCCTCCACTGTGCTTCTGCCTTGCCCGTGGTCAGCAGGTCAAATTCCATATGTAGCCTATGTCTTTCCCTGTACAGTCCCTCCTCCGGAGCCTCTGCATATTGCCTGTCTACCCTCAGAAGTTCTCTCAACAGTCGCTCCCTTTCTTTGCTCTCTTGCTTCCCTTTATGGGCCCTTATGGGTATCAGTTCCCCTCTGACCACCGCCTTCAGCGCCTTCCAGACCACTCCCACCTGGACCTCTCCATTATCATTAAGCTCCAGGTACCTTTTGATACACCCCCTCACCCTTAGACATACCCCCTCATCCGCCAACAACCCCATATCCAATCTCCAGAGTGGGTGTTGCTCCTTTTCCTCTCCTTCCTCCAGATCTACCCAATGTGGAGCGTGGTCCGAAATGGCTATGGCCATGTACTCCGTCCCTGTCACCTTCGGAATCAGTGCCCTTCCCAGGACAAAAAAGTCTATCCGTGAATACACCTTGTGAACATGGGAGAAAAATGAGAACTCCTTACTCCTAGGCCTAATAAATCTCCAGGGGTCTACTCCTCCCATCTGCTCCATGAAGTCCTTAAGCACCTTGGCCGCTGCCGGCCTCCTCCCGGTCTTAGACCTAGACCGGTCCAGCCCTGGATCAAGCACTGTATTGAAGTCTCCCCCCATTACCAGCTTTCCCGCCTCCAGGTCCGGGATACGCCCCAGCATATGCTTCATGAAGTTTGCATCATCCCAGTTCGGGGCGTATACGTTCACCAGAACCACCGCCTCCCCTTGCAATCTGCCACTCACCATCACATATCTACCCCCACTGTCCGCCACTATGGTCTTTGCCTCAAACTGTACCCGTTTCCCCACTAAGATAGCCACCCCCCTATTCTTCGCATCCAAGCCCGAATGAAACACCTGCCCCACCCATCCTTTCCGTAGTCTGACCTGGTCTATCAGTTTCAAGTGCGTCTCCTGCAACATGACCACATCTGCCTTTAAGTTCTTTAGGTGTGCGAGTACCCGTGCCCTTTTATTCGGCCCATTCAGCCCTCTCATGTTCCACGTGATCAGCCGGGTTGGGGGGCTCTTTACCCCACCCCCCCCATGTCGACTAGCCATCCCCTTTTTTAACCCAGCTCCTCACCCGGTTCCCACGTACCCGTATATCCCACCGACGGTGCTCTCCCGTCCCGACCACCCCGCCCCATAACAGCTCCCCCTTCCCCTTCGCAGCAGCAACCCAGTTAACTCCCCCTCCCCCCCCCCCCCTCCGCTAGATCCCTTTCGAGCGTAGTTGCACCCCCCATGTTGCTCCCAGAAGTTAGCGAACTCTGGCTGACCTCGGCTTCCCCCCGTGACCTCGGCCCCCACTGTGCGAGGCCCCCTCCTTCCTGCGTCCCTGTTCCCACCATAATTACCATAGCGCGGGAACAAAGCCCGCGTTTCCCACTCCTAATGGCCGGCGCCCACAGTTCCTCATACTCCCCCCCCCAACATGGGGAAGAGAGAAAAGCTCCAGGATTGCTTTTTCCCCTTTTTCCCCCGCCCCACATAATCACCCCACCACTTTGTCCCAAAAGTTCTTTCTCTTGCCCGACTATTCCAGCTTCTCATCCACAATGAATGTCCACGCCTCTTCTGCCGTCTCAAAGTAGTGGTGCTTCCCTTGGTGTGTGACCCACAATCTCGCCGGTTGCAACATTCCAAACTGGATCTTCTTTTTGTGAAGCACCGCCTTAGCCCGATTAAAACTTGCCCTCCTTCTCGCCACCTCCGCACTCCAATCCTGGTATACGCGGATCACCGCGTTCTCCCACCTACAGTTCCGAGTTTTCTTCGCCCATCTGAGGACCGTCTCTCTGTCATTATAGCGGAGAAACCTCACCACTATAGCTCGGGGTATTTCTCCAGCCTTCGGTCTTCGCGCCAGAACTCGATAAGCTCCCTCCACCTCCAAGGGGCCCGTCGGGGCCTCCGATCCCATTAGCGATATGGGATATATCCACATATGTCCCGACGTCCGCCCCTTCTGCGCCTTCGGGAAGACCCAGCACTCTTAGATTCTTCCTCCTCGAGTTATTGTCCAGTGCTTCCAACCTCTCCACACACCTTTTGTGCTGTGCCTCGTGCGTCTCTGTCTTCACCACCAGGCCCTGTATTTCATCTTCGTTTTCAGCAGCCTTTGCCTTCACGACCCGAAGCTCCTGCTCTTGGGTCCTCTGCTCCTCCTTTAGCCCTTCAATCGCCTGTAATATCGGGGCCAACAGCTCCTTCTTCAACTCCTTTTTCAGCTCTTCCACACAGCGCCGCATGAACTCTTGTTGGTCCGGGCCCCATAACAGGCGGCCACCTTCCGACGCCATCTTGCTTTGAGCTTCCCTTCCTTGCCGCTGCTCCAGAGGATCCTCCGCAATCTGGCCGCTATTCTCTCCCTTTTCCATGCGTGTCCGGGGGGGATTCCCTTCTGGTTTACCGCACAGTGTTTTTGGCCGTTTAAATTGCCGTTGGGGCTCCTATCAAGAGCCCAAAAGTCCGTTCCAACGGGAACTGCCGAAAAGTGCGACTTAGCTGGTCATCGCCGCACCCGGAAGTCCTCATTTCACAATAATAATGACTAATCAGCGATCGATCTCTATCAAGGAGTTCAAAACAGATCCGACATGAGGTGAGGAAAACCTTCATGGGGAGAGCTTTAGGAATTAGAGCTCTAAGTTCCCTTCTTTCTCCCAAACTCATTTAAAAAAATAAATTTTAGAGTGCCCAATTTGTTTTTCCCAATTATAGGGCAATTCAGCGTGGCCAATCCACCTCGCCCGCACATCTTTGGGTTGTGGGGGTGAGACCCACACAGTCACAGGGGGAGAATGTGCAAACTCCACACGGACAGTGGCCCGGGGCCGGGATCGAACCCGGGTCCTCAGCGCCGTGAGGCAGCAGTGCTAACCACTGCCTCCCAAACACATTAACGCTCAACAAACACCAGATTTCAAATTACTCCCATTCTCTTTCCCGAAGTTATATTGATCTGCACATCATGGATATGCAAAACAACAATCTCCATTTACATAGCACCGATATTATAGTAAAAGGTCCCAAGGCACTTCTGAAGAGTGTTATTAGCCAAAATCTGACACCGGCCACATAAGGAGATTTAAGGAAGTGATCAAAAGCTTAGTCAAAGAGGCAGGCTTCACAAGGAGAGAGAGACAAAGTAAATAAACCTAAAGTCACTGTGGAGTGTTAAATACGAAGAGTCTCAAAATAGTCTCGAAAGACTCAGGCTGTTTAGCACAGGGCTAAATCGCTGGCTTTGAAAGCAGACCAAGGCAGGCCAGCAGCACGGTTCAATTCCCGTACCAGCCTCCCCGAACAGACGCCGGAATGTGGCGACTAGGGGCTTTTCACAGTAACTTCATTTGAAGCCTACTTGTGACAATAAGCGATTTTCATTTCATTTCAAGACACAACGCCAACGTTTTTTGTGTTACACTGGATTATCAAAAATCATTTTTTTTAAAAATGCTGGTCAGCACAGTGCTCACGAGACACAGACATTTCTCGTGCTGAGTACAGGGTGACCCACCTGGCAGGTATTTACTGATAATCGCCGCCGTCTCTTTCGCTCTGGTCATACTGGAGTGAATCAGGATGTCGTAATTCAATCCCAGACTTGCCAATCGCTGACCAGTTAACTCCGCCTGTTCACGTCCTGCAACAAAATAACATTTTCATCCTGAAGATAACGACCAGGTTATGGTCAACAATGCTCCAAGTTGTTCAATTAATAAATCAAACACCCTGAAATATGTCTGATGGACTGCACTTTAAGTACTGATTACAATTAGTGATATGTGGCAATCACCACATTTCATCTCTGAAGCTGCAACAGTAAAGTGACCTATCAGCTTCCTTGTTCCTCATAAACTACAAAGCTTTGCCCTGAACACTGCTCTGCCTGTTTAAAGGAACACTCTGTGTGCCTATTCCTCCTTTAACCCTGGCCCTCAAAACAGTGGAACTTATTCAATTGACAATTGACCTTTTCCCAACAATTAAAATCATTGCCACTCTATTTAATCTCTCTAATCTTCTCACCTGTGCTCCAAACTTACTGGCATCCTTCTCTGCAAAACAATATATTGAAAAGTCCCTTTAACATAATCAAACATTTCAAAGAGCTTCACAGAAGTGTTGGAAAGTACATTCGACATTGAGACAGTTAGAGATATTAGGGCTCCTGGCCAAAGCTTGATCAAAGAGATGAATGTTAATTGTGTATCAATTCTGATTCATTGTATATTATTGGGGTTTCACAGGGAGAGATACTCATTGAACCGTGGGGAGGTTGATGTGCCACTCTATAAATAGATGTAAACCTGAGTAAAGATTGGCTCCAGTACCATCTTCACCAACCGGTTTTCCTAGAAAAGTAGGTTTTAAAGGAGCGTCTTAAAGAAAGAAAGTGAGATAGAGTGTTAGAAGGAATTCCAGATCTTAAGGCCTCAGCATCTGAAGGAACGGCTGCCAATGGTGGAGTGGTTAAAATCGTGGATGTCCAAGAACCCAGAATTAGGTGGGTGCAGATGAAGGGTTGCGAGGTTGGACAAGATTATAGACACAGGCAGGAGTGAGGTGATGAAGGAACCTGAAAACAAGGAGGGGAATTATAGAATAATACAGCAAAGATGAAGACTATTCAGCCCATTGCGTCTATGCCAGCTCTTTGTAAGAACTGTCCAGTTAGGCCAAAAGCAAAATATTGTAGGTGCTGGAAATCGGAACTAAAAACAGGACCGTTAGTCATTTAATCTCTCCTGCCCTCTACTCTATCACCGTCTTTCCCCTACATTCTTCCTCCCATTCCCCCACCCCAATTAGAATAGAATCATTGAATTTACAGTACAGAAGGAGGCCATTCGGTCCATTGAGTCTGCACCAGCCCTTGGAAAGAGCACCCTACTTAAGTCCACGCCTCCACCTAATCTTTTGGACACTAAGGGCAATTTAGCACGGCCAATCCACCTAACCTGCACATCTTTGGACTGTGGGAGGAAACCGGAGCACCCGGAAGAAACCCACGCAGACACGGGGAGAATGTGCAGACTCTGCACAGACACTGACCCGAGCCGGGAATCGAACCGGGGACCCTGGAGCTGTGAGGCAGCAGTGCTAACCACTACCACCGTGCCATGTTCCTCTCGCTGTTTGATACGGTCTGACCCTTTGGATACTCCCAGCATTTTCTAATTCGTCCCCTACTCTTTCCCCTAAGCCCAGCGCAATCTCTTTTCCAAGACTTTGGCCTCTGGTTTCTCAACAACATTTGGACAAGCATCACCAAATAAGGCTGAATACAAACAAGGAGATAATTTACAAATGGTCTCGAGTAATAATTTGTGAAGTACAGACCCAGCGACGTCAGAATTCTCTCTTTGTCTGTGGAGGCTGAAAGGTTGTACTGGGAATGTCTGATGAGGAAGATGTGCCTTGTGGCTTTGACTTTGTAATTTTCAAGTTGAGTAGACAATTCATCTGAATCCTCTTTATTTTTCTTGTTGGGTTTAATAAGCGAAATTGGTTCCCGCCTGAAACAAAAGAAATGCATCCTGCATTACAATATAACCACTGTCCTAGCATTCTGCTCAACAAAATGCTTCACAGGCACTTCCGACTCAAAACTGGTTAAACTCACCGAACAAGAACCCTTCAGCTTCCACACAACTGTATTAAACTCGGGCAGACTTTACCAACAATTTGTGTGGCAAAGTGAAAGAATCTCAGGCACCAGCGCAATTCAAATTCCACCAGCTCTGACCTCTGAATGTGTCACTGTCAGCACTCTTCTGAGCCATGATCATCACCGTTTTTCCCTGTCTTTTTGTCCATGACATCTTTGTCAATCTCTCCCCAGCCTCCACCTATTGCTGGCCCTCTAACCAGCCTTGCTGCTCCACCGCACCGCACCCCACCCATCAGCAGTATAAATCTCATCCTATTCCCAGTTCTCTCCAGCTCTGATGAAGAGTCATCCAGACTCGAAACGTTAGCTCCGTTCTCCCTCCACAGATGCTGTCAGACCTGCTCAGAATTTCCAACATTTTCTGACCTTCTTTCCACCAACACCCTATTATTTTAACGACACGATAATAGCTTGGGGGCAGCACGGTAGCACAGTGGTCAGCACTGTTGCCTCACAGTGCCAGGGACCCCGGTTCGATTCCCGCTTGGCTCACTGTCTGGTCGGAGTCTGCATGTTCTCCCCGTAAGTTTCTCCGGGCCCGCTGGTTTCCTCCCACAAGTCCCGAAAGACGAGCTGTCAGGTGAATTGGACATTCTGAATTCTCCCTCTGTGTACCCGAACAGGCACCGGAGTGTGGCGACTGGGGGATTTTCACAGTAGCTTCATTGCAGTGTTAATGTAAGCCGACTTGTGACAATAATAAAAAATGTTTTAAAAACTAGAAAATTTCCCTTTAGAACAGCAACATCAGTTGTATATATTATAACTTTTTTCTTTATGAAAGTACGAACAGGAGCCATTCTGCCCCCTGCACGACCATTCTGCCTTTCAATTAGATCATAGCTGATCTGTATTGTGATGCCCATCTCTCGGACTTCGCTCTATATCCCCTGGTAACCAACAACTTTGATACTAAGAGAAATCAGATTCTCCAGAGGAGGTGAATGAGATGATCTACGAGGGATTTAACAACAACTTGTATTTATTAATAATAATAATAATAATAATCATCTTTATTGTCACAAGTAGGCTTACATTAACACTGCAATGAAGTTACTGTTCAGGTACACAGAGGGGGAATTCAGAATGTCCAATTCACCCGACAGCACGTCTTTCGGGACTTGTGGGATGAAACCGGGACACCCGGAGGAAACCCACGCAGACACATGGACAACATGCAGATCCTCACAGACAGTGACCCAAACCGCGCATCGAACCTGGGACCCTGTAGCTGTGAAGCAACAGTGCTAACTACCGTGCTGCCCATACAGTGACTTTTACAAACTCAGGGGTCCTAAACACTTTTCAAAGTGTAGCCGCTGTTCTAATGGAGGACAGAGGGCAGCCAATTTATACAGCAAGCCCCCGATTTACACAAGCCTCCAATTTACGCAGCAAGCTCCTGATGTACACTGCAAGCCCCCAATTAACACTGCAAGACCACAATGGACGCAGCAAGACCACAATGGACGCTGGAAGCCCCACAATGTACGCAGCAAGACCCAATGTACACTGCAAGCCCCCTTGTACGCTGCAAGCCTCCCATGTACGCAGCAGGCCCACAATGTACGCAGCAAGCCCCCGATGTATGCAGCAAGCCCACAATGTACGCAGCAAGCCCCCGATGTACGCAGCAAGCCCCCGATGTACGCAGCAAGCCCCCGTTGTACGCAGCAAGCCCCCGATGTACGCAGCAAGCCCCCGATGTACGCAGCAAGCCCCCGATGTACGCAGCAAGCCCCCGATGTACGCAGCAAGCCCCCGATGTACGCAGCAAGCCCCCGATGTACGCAGCAAGCCCCCGATGTACGCAGCAAGCCCCCGATGTACGCAGCAAGCCCCCGATGTACGCAGCAAGCCCCCGATGTACGCAGCAAGCCCCCGATGTACGCAGCAAGCCCCCGATGTACGCAGCAAGCCCCCGATGTACGCAGCAAGCCCCCGATGTACGCAGCAAGCCCCCGATGTACGCAGCAAGCCCCCGATGTACGCAGCAAGCCCCCGATGTACGCAGCAAGCCCCCGATGTACGCAGCAAGCCCCCGATGTACGCAGCAAGCCCCCGATGTACGCAGCAAGCCTCCAATGTACGCAGCAAGCCCCCGATGTACGAGGCAAGCCCCCGATGTACGCGGCAAGCCCCTGATGTACGCAGCAAGCCCCCAATGTACGCAGCAAGCCCCCAATGTACGCAGCAAGCCCCCGATGTACGCAGCAAGCCCCGAATTAACTCAGCAAGCCTCCAATGTACGAGGCAAGCCTCCAATGTACGAGGCAAGCCCCCGATGTACGAGGCAAGCCCCCGATGTACGCGGCAAGCCCCCGATGTACGCGGCAAGCCCCCGATGTACGCGGCAAGCCCCCGATGTACGCGGCAAGCCCCCGATGTACGCGGCAAGCCCCCTATGTACGAGGCAAGCCCCCAATGTATGCAGCAAGCCCCCAATGTACGCAGCAAGCCCCCGATGTACGCAGCAAGCCCCCGATGTACGCAGCAAGCCCCCGATGTACGCAGCAAGCCCCCGATGTACGCGGCAAGCCCCCGATGTACGCGGCAAGCCCCCGATGTACGCGGCAAGCCCCCGATGTACGCGGCAAGCCCCCGATGTACGCGGCAAGCCCCCGATGTACGCGGCAAGCCCCCGATGTACGCGGCAAGCCCCCGATGTACGAGGCAAGCCCCCGATGTACGCGGCAAGCCCCCGATGTACGCGGCAAGCCCCCGATGTACGCGGCAAGCCCCCGATGTACGCGGCAAGCCCCCGATGTACGCGGCAAGCCCTCGATGTACGCGGCAAGCCCCCGATGTACGAGGCAAGCCCCCGATGTACGAGGAAAGCCCCCGATGTACGCAGCAAGCCCCCGATGTACGCAGCAAGCCCCCGATGTACGCAGCAAGCCCCCGATGTACGCAGCAAGCCCCCGATGTACGCAGCAAGCCCCCGATGTACGCAGCAAGCCCCCGATGTACGCAGCAAGCCCCCGATGTACGCAGCAAGCCCCCGATGTACGCAGCAAGCCCCCGATGTACGCAGCAAGCCCCCGATGCACGCAGCAAGCCCCCGATGCACGCAGCAAGCCCCCGATGTACGCAGCAAGCCCCCGATGCACGCAGCAAGCCCCCGATGCACGCAGCAAGCCCCCGATGTACGCAGCAAGCCCCCGATGTCCGCAGCAAGCCCCCAATGTATGCAGCAAGCCCCCAATGTATGCAGCAAGCCCCCAATGTATGCAGCAAGCCCCCAATGTACCCAGCAATCCCCCCGATTTACACAGCAAGCCCCCAATGTACGCAGTAAGCCCCCAATGTACCCAGCAATCCCCCGATTTACACAGCAAGCTCCCACAAATAGCAAATGTGCTGAAGATCAGTTTTTTAGTGATGATAATGGCGGGATAACTATTGATCAGGACAGGGGGTTAATCCCCCCGCTGTGCTCTGCCAGACACAACTGCCACAGTGCGGCCCTCCCACCGTGGAGCCGGGGCCTGGATTCCTGGGCACGGGGCCCAGAAGGAGGGGTCCCCACGGGCACCGTGCCTCAAAGGGAGGGTACCCGGGGCCAGGGTCTCCGCGGGTCGGGGGCTCAGGGAGGGGACCCGGGGCCGGGGTCTCAAGGAGGGTACCCGGGGCCGGGGTCTCAGGGAGGGTACCCGGGGCCGGGGTCTCAGGGAGGGTACCCGGGGCCGGGGTCTCGGGGAGGGGGGCCGGGGTCTCGGGGAGGGGGGCCGGGGTCTCAAGCAGGGTACCAGGGGCCTGGGTCTCTCCCGCACTCACTTGTCCCAGTTGGAGTCCCAGCCGGCGGCGCCTCGCTGCTCCAGGCCCACACTCGGGCTCCAGCTCGCCGCCGCCTCGACCCTGCCCTCGCCGCGCCGCTGGGTGGTGGCCGCCGCCGCCACCACCACGGCCGCCGTGCCGGCGATGCCGCAGGCCACCTGGAAGGCTTTCCGGAACGCCATGGGGGGAACAGGGAGCGCGGGATCCGGAACTAATCTACCCAGCTCGGGCTACCGGCGGAACGGAAAGGAGAGGGCGCACTTCCGGCTGCGGAGGCGGACAAATGGCACAACGGACTTCCGGTCCATTCAAACCCCGCCCCTCCCAAATTTTCCCTGTGGGCCAGGGACTGGAGCTGGAGCTGGACCACCCCCCCCCCCCCCCCCCCCCCCTCCAGCAGGAAACGCCCTCTGGCCGAGACCCCCTCTCCAGCAGAGGCCCCCCTCCAGCAGGAAACCCCCTCCAGCAGGAACCCCCCCCCCCCACCAGCAGGAACCCCCCTCCCTCCAGCAGAGACCTCTCTCCCACAGGAAACCCCCCTCCAGCAGGAAACCCCCCTCCAGCAGAGACCTCTCTCCCACAGGAAACCCCCCTCCAGCAGGAAACCCCCCTCCAGCAGGAAACCCTCTCCAGCAGGAACCCCCCCCCCTCCAGCAGGAACCCCCCCTCCAGCAGGAACCCCCCCCCCCAGCAGGAACCCCCCTCCCTCCAGCAGAGACCTCTCTCCCACAGGAAACCCCCCTCCAGCAGGAAACCCCCCTCCAGCAGGAAACCCTCTCCAGCAGGAAACCCCCCTCCAGCAGGAAACCCCTCTCCAGCAGGAAACCCCCCTCCAGCAGGAAACCCCCCTCCAGCAGGAAACCCCTCTCCAGCAGGAACTACCTCCGGCAGGAAACAGGAACTCCCTCCAGCAGGATCTCCCTCCAGCATGGATTCCCTCCAGCAGGGTTTCCCTCCAGTAGGAACCCCCTGCAGCAGAGACCCCCTCCAGCGGGAAACCCCCCTCCAACAAGAAACCTCTCTCCAGCAGAGACCACCTCCAGCAGGAAACCTCCCTCCAGCAGGAAACCTCCCTCCAGCAGGAAACCCCCTTCCAGCAGGAAACCCCCTTCCAGCAGGAAACCCCCTTCCAGCAGGAAACCCCCCTCCAGCAGGAAACCCCCACCAGCAGGAAACCCTCTCCAGCAGGAACTCCCTCCGGCAGAAACAGGAACTCCCTCCAGCAGGAACTCCCTCCAGCAGGAAACCCCCTCCAGCAGGAAACCCCCTCCAGCAGGGAACCCCCTCCAGCAGGGAACCCCCTCCAGCAGGGAACATCCTCTAGCAGGAAACCCCCTCTAGCAGGAACCTGCTCCAGCAGGAAACCCCCTCTAGCAGGAATCCTCTCCAGTAGGAAACCTCTCCAGCAGGAACCCCCTCCAGCAGCAACCCTCGCCAGCAGGAACCCTCTTGTGGTAAACACCACTTGTAGTATATTGCATGTATTACAGCACTGGCCGTATATTACAGGTCCGACGGTAAATCCCTGCCTGCTGGCTCCACCCAGCAGGCCGCGTATAAAAGTGAGTGCTCTCCTGCGCTGCAGCCATTCTGGTTCCAGCTACAGGAGGCACAACATCTTTTTCAATAAAGCCTCAATTGTTCCACCATTCTCGTCTTGTGGTAATTGACGGTGCATCAATTTATTGACCAAGATTTTAAAAGATGGATCTCCTCATCAAGCCTGATCGCCTGCAGCTGAGCCCTCAAGCAGCCAACACCATATCCACCTTCGTCCATTGGCGAGCCTGCTTCAAAGGCCACCTCAGAACAGCCACTGAAGAACCCTCGGTCTCGCAGAAGCTCCAAGTCCTCTACTCACGGGTGAGCCCTGACATTTTTCCCCTTATCCGGGATGCGCCCACCTACTCCATCTTCGGCGCCATTTTGGACTGCGCCTCAGGACCCCTGCTCGTCTGGCCGTTCACTGCCCGCTGATTCCTCCGCCACCGCTGATCAGCCCGGGACCTCCCAGCACCTTCCGCAGTTCGCCTTCGTCACCCTGGATCAGTCGCGGCCCCGCAACCTTGCGACCGCTACGACGCCGGTGAAGATCAACGGACACGAGATGACCTGCCTCTGACTCCGGGAGCACAGAGAGTTTCATCCACCCCACTACGGTAAGGCGCTGTTCCCTCCCGGTATACCCCGTCACCCAGAAAAGCTCCCTGGCGCCCATTCCATTGAAATCTGGGGGTACTGTATCGCGACCCTCACCGTCCAGGGCGTAGAGTTCAGCAACTTCCGGCTCTACGTCCTCCCCCATCTCTGCGCTGCCCTGTTGCTCGGCCTTGATTTTCAGTGCCATCTCCAAAGCCTGACTTTAAAATTCGGCGGGCCTCTGCCTCCCCTCACCGTCTGCGGCCTCACGCCCCTTAAGGTTGATCCACCTTCCCTGTTTGCGAACCTCACCCCAGACTGCAAACCAGTCGCCACTAGGAGCAGACGGTACAGTGCCCAGGACAGGACCTTCATCAGGTCGGAGGTCCAACCGCTTCTGCGGGAGGGGATCATTGAGGCCAGCAACCGCCCCTGGAGAGCTCAGGTAGTGGTGGTGAAGACTGGGGAGAAGCACAGGATGGTCATTGACTACAGTCAGACCATCAATCGGTACACGCAGCTCGACGCCTACCCCCTCCCACGCATATCTGACATGGTCAATCAGATTGTGCAGTATCAAGTCTTTTCCACAGTAGACCTGAAGTCCGCCTACCACCAGCTCCCCACCCACCCGGAGGACCGCCAATACACTGCGTTCGAAGCAGATGGACGTCTCTATCACTTCCTTAGGGTTCCCTTCGGTGTCACCAATGGGGTCTCGGTCTTCCAGCGAGATGGACCGAAATATTGACCAGTACGGGCTGCTGGCCACCTTCCCGTACCTAGATAACGTCACCATCTGCGGCCACGATCACCAGGACCATGGTGCAAACCTCCAAAAATTCCTCCATACCGCTAAACCCCTTAACCTCACCTACAGTAAGGAGAAATGCGTGTTCCGCACCAACCGCTTAGCCATCCTTGGCTATGTCGTGGAAAATGGAGTCTTAGGGCCTGACCCCGACCACATGTGCCCCCTCCTGGAACTCCCCCCTCCCCTACTGCCCCAAGGCCCTGAAACGATGCCTGGGGTTTTTCTCATATTATGTCCAGTGGGTCCCGAATTATGCGGACAAGGCCCGCCCACTCATCACGTCCACAGTTTTTCCCCTGACGGCTGAGGCCCGCCAGGCTTTCAACCACATCAAGGCGGACATCGCCAAGGCCATGATGCACGCGGTCAACTAGTCCCTCCCCTTCCAAGTGGAGAGCGAAGCATCGGACGTGGCCCTGGCCGCCACCCTCAACCAGGCGTTGGAGGCATTACCTGGCCGGCAGGAGATTCACTCACCTCACTGACCAACGGTCGGTTGCCTTCATGTTTAATAATACACAGCGGGGCAAGATCAAAAATGACAAGATCTTGAGGTGGAGGATCGAGCTCTCCACCTATAACTATGAGATCTTGTATCGCCCGGGGAAGCTCAATGAGCCCCCTGATGCCCTATCCCGCGGTCCATGTGCCAGCGCACAAGTGGACCGGCTCCGGGCTCTCCACTATGACCTCTGCCAACCGGGGGTCACCCGGTTCTTCCATTTTGTCAAGGCCCGCAACCTGCCCTACTCCACTGAGGAGGTCAGGACCGTCACCAGAGACTGCCAAGTCTGCGCGGAGTGCAAGCCACACTTCTACCGGCCAGATAGAGCGCACTTGGTGAAGACCTCCTGCCCCTTTGAACGCCTCAGCATGGACCTCAAAGGGCCCTCCCCTCCACTGACCGCAACGTGTACTTCCTCAACGTTATTGATGAGTACTCCCAGTTCCCCTTCGCCATCCCATGCCCCGACATGACTTCTGCCACGGTAATTAAATCCCTGCACAGCATCTTCACTCTGTTCGGTTTCCCCACCTACATCCACAGCGATCGGGGATCCTCTTTCATGAGCGATGAGCAGCGTCGGTTCCTGCTCAGCAAGGGCATCGCCTCGAGCAGGACAACCAGCTACAACCCCCGGTGGCAGGTGGAGAGGGAGAACGGGGCGGCCTGGAAAGCTGGCCCTACGGTCTAAATATCTCCCGGTCTCCCGCTGGCAGGAGGTCCTCCCTGATGCACTCCACTCCATCCGGTCGCTCCTCTGCACTGCCACTAATGAGACCCCTCCTGAACGTGTGTTTGCCTGCCCCAGGAAGTCCACCTCCGGGGTCTCGCTCCCAACATGGCTGACAGTTCCTGGACCCGTCCTCCTCCGGAAGCTTGTGCTGCGACATGAATCGGGCCCTCTGGTCGAGAACGCCCACCTCATACATGCAAACCTGCAGTACGCCTACGTGGCACACCCCGACGGGCGCTAAGACACAGTCTCCGTCCGGGACCTGGCACCCG
Source organism: Scyliorhinus torazame (assembly GCF_047496885.1). NCBI lineage: Eukaryota > Metazoa > Chordata > Chondrichthyes > Carcharhiniformes > Scyliorhinidae > Scyliorhinus > Scyliorhinus torazame. Next base: position 15,884,748 of record NC_092707.1, read on the forward strand.
CTGGGTCCACACCCACGACCCCTGACCTGACACCGCTCCTCCCCCCCCCCCCCCCCCCCCACCCCAGGGTTGCCTCATTCACTCCTGCGCCACTCACCCTCCCTCCAGCTAACCTCACCGCAGCCCTCACCCCAGCAGGATCTGTTCTCCCACTGGATCCCCTCAGGGGTGACGAAGACGAGGACAACACACCCCCGGAGTCGCAGGTGACCAGGTCGGTGCCCACATCACCACCAGGGCTGAGGCGATCGCAGCGGAGGGTCAAAGCCCCTGACAGACTTAATTTGTAATGTTTCCGTCACCCCCGCCGGACTCTTTTTTTTAAACAGGGGGTGAATGTGGTAAACACCACTTGTAGTATATTGCATGTATTACGGCACTGGCCGTATATTACAGGTACGATGGTAAAGCCCTGCCTGCTGGCTCCGCCCAGTAGGCGGGGTATAAAAGTGTGTGCTTTCCGATGCTGCAGTCATTCTGGTTCCAGCTACAGGAGGCACAACATCTTGCTCAATAAAGCCTTGATTGTTCCACCATTCTTGTCTTGTGGTAATTGATGGTACATCACCCCTCCAGCAGGAATCCCCTCCAGCAGGCGACCCCCCCCCCCTCCAGCAGGAACCCCCTCCAGCTGCCTGTGAGATTGGTGGAGGTGGATTCCATCGGAGGTTTCAAAACAGAATTGGATATATATTTGAATGTGATTAATTTAGAGGGAAATAGACTTCTGGTTGCGGCTATGCCTAGGTAGGTCGCACGTTCGGCAGCTCCCGCCGGGAACTGACTTTTGGGCTCTCTAGAGGGGCCCCAACGGCAATTGTTCGACGGCTTCCAGTGTGGGAAGGTGACAGCAAGGTCCCCCCGACAGTATATGGATTGGACCAGGAGTGGAGTGGTAAAAAAAGTGATCTTGGGGCAGCGAAAAGTGAGAGGGAGAAAAAACAAGATGGCAGCGGGTGGAGACCAAGCAGCATAGGCGCAGTGGTGGCAGGAGCAGCAGGAGTTTCTTAAACGCTGCTTTGAGGAGCTGAAAACCGAAATGCTGGCGCCAATGAAGGCAGCGATTGAGAAGCTAGTGGAGACCCAGAAGGCCCAAGGGGCGACGATCCGGGAGGTGCGACAAAAAGCCTCGGAGAACGAGGACGAGATCTTGGGCCTGGCGGTGAAGGTGGGGGCACACGAGGCGCTGCACAAGAGGTGGGCGGAAAGATTTGAGGACCTGGAGAATAGTTCGAGGAGGAAGAATCTTCGGATTCTGGGTCTCCCCGAAGGAGTGGAGGGGCCCGATACCGGGGCATATGTGAGCACGATGCTCAATTCGCTGATGGGCGCGGGAGCCTTCCCGAGGCCTCTGGAGCTAGGTGGGGCTCACCGGGTCCTAGCGAGGAGACCCAAGGTCAACGAGCCGCCAAGGGCTGTAGTGGTGAGGTTTCACCGCTTTATGGACAGAGAGTGTGTCCTGAGATGGGCCAAGAAAGAGCGGAGCAGCCGGTGGGAGAACACGGAGATCCGAATCTACCAGGACTGGAGTGCAGAGGTGGCTAAGAAGAGAGCGGGTTTTAATCGGGCAAAGGCGGTGCTCCATCGGAAGGGGGTGAAGTTCGGTATGCTGCAGCCAGCGCGATTGTGGGTCACGTTCCAGGATCGGCACCACTATTTTGAAATGCCTGAGGAGGCATGGAGTTTTATACGGACTCAAAAGTTGGACTCAAATTGAGGGTTTGTTGGGGGGGGGGGGATGTTTACTGTGTATCTAGTGTTTATTACGTTTAGGGAATGTTCCTCTGGTTTGGGTGCTGGATGGGGATGGGTGAAGGGATTGGATGGGGAGACTGGGGGAGAGTGTGGGCGTTGGTGTTGGAGGGGCAGACCCCCACGCAGGAAGAGGGGGAGTGGAGGCCTGGGGTTGGGGAATTGGGGTAAGGCCGCAGGAGGAGCTGTGCCAGAGGGGGCGGGGCCGGCTCAGGAAAGCGCGGGCTTTTTCCCATGCTAGGGAAGGACGGGTTGGGGGCCGGGGGGGGGGGATGGGCGGTACTGGAGAGGAGCGCGTACTGACTGTCAGGGAGGGGGAAGGGGTCGATGGAATGGCGGGAGAGGCCGGGGTCAGCAGGAGTCAGCTGACTTACAGGAGTGTTATGGGGGGAGCAAAAGGGCTAGATGTGGATCTAGCGGGGGGAGGGGGAGGGAAAGAGTGGGGGTATAGGGTTGCTGCTGCATTGGCCAAAGGGGAGCTGGAAGTAGGAGAGGTGGTTGGGGCGGGGGTCCGCCATCTGGGGGGTATGGGAGGCGCGGGCAAGTGGCTGGCCTTGAAAAGGAGATGGCTAGTCGGGGGGGGGGGCGGTGAGCAGCCCCCCAATCCGGCTAATAACTTGGAATGTGAGGGGCCTGAACGGGCCGGTCAAGAGGGCCCGGGTGTTCGCGCACTTAAAGGGACTGAAGGCAGACGTGGTTATGCTCCAGGAGACACATCTGAAGGTGGCAGATCAGGTTAGGCTGAGAAAGGGATGGGTAGGGCAGGTCTTTCATTCAGGGCTGGATGCGAAGAACAGAGGGGTTGCAATACTGGTGGGGAAGCGGGTGTCGTTTGAGGCAATGAATATTGTAGTGGATAATAGAGGTCGATATGTGATGGTGAGCAGTAGGGGTGGTACTGGTGAACGTATATGCCCCGAACTGGGATAATGCCGGATTTATGAAACGCATGCTGGGTTGGATTCCGGATCTGGAGGTAGGAAGCTTGATAATGGGGGGGGGGGGATTTCACACGGTGCTGGACCGAGCACTGGACCGCTCCAGATCTAGGACGGGTAAGAGGCCGGCTGCGGCCAAGGTGCTTAGGAGGTTTATGGACCAGATGGGGGGAGTGGATCCATGAAGGTTTGTCAGGCCCCAGGCCAGGGAATTTTCATTCTTTTCCCACGTCCACAGAGCCTACTCCCGGATAGATTTTTTTATTTTGAGTAGGGCGCTAATCCCGAAAGTGGAGGGATCGGAGTATTGGGTGGAGCTGGAGTTCGGAGAGGAGAGGGACCAGCGCCCGCTATGGCGTCTAGATGTGGGATTATTGGTGGATGAGGAGATGTGCGGGAGGGTACGGGGGTGCATTGAGAGATACTTGGAGGCCAATGACAACGGGGAGGTGCAAGTGGGGGTAGTCTGGGAGGCACTGAAGGCGGTGGTCAGGGGAGAGTTAAACTCCATTCGGGCCCACAGGGAGAAGAGAGAGAGCAAGGAGAGGGAGAGGTTGGTGGGGGAGATCTTAAGGGTGGACAGGAGATATGCAGAGGCCCCCGAGGAGGGGCTACTTAGGGAGCGACGGAACCTCCAGACAGAGTTCGACCTGTTGACCACAGGGAAAGCAGAGGCACAGTGGAGGAAAGCGCAGGGGGCGACGTACGAGTATGGGGAGAAGGCGAGTCGGATGCTGGCACATCAGCTTCGTAAGAGGGAGGCAGCGAGGCAGCGAGGGAGATAGGTGGAGTTAAGGATAGCGGGGGGAATACGGTGCGGAGTGCGATGAGAATAAACGAGGTATTTAGAGACTTCTATGGGGATCTGTACAGGTCTGAGCCCCCCAGCGGAGGAGGAGGGGATGTGACGATTTTTGGATCAGCTGAGGTTCCCGAGGGTGGAGCAGCAGGAGGTGGCTGGTTTAGGGGCGCCAATTGGGCTGGAGGAGCTAGTTAAAGGATTGGGGAGCATGCAGGCGGGGAAGGCCCCGGGGCCAGATGGGTTCCCGGTCGGGTTTTACAGGAAATATGTGGACCTGCTGGGCCCGTTGCTAGTGAGAACTTTCAATAAGGCAAGGGAGGGGGGGGACCTTGCCCCCGACACTGTCCGAGGCACTGATCTCTCTGATCCTGAAGCGGGACAAGGACCCACTGCAGTGTGGGTTGTATAGACCGATCTTGCTCCTCAATGCGGATGCTGGTTTTTTTGCACTGAGTGCTGAATTTGGTGCATTTGAGTGCTATAGTGAGAGTTTGGTGACTGAGGGAGTTAGGTGAGGAGGGAGTAAGGTGCTCCTTTCATTTTGTTTCCTACATTTCCGCAAAGAGTGAGAAGAGAGCCAGGAGTTTACAGAGTGCAGCTGACTGGGAGCAGAGTCGGAGGGCGGAGATCCAGTTGGCCCACAGGGCAGCTATATTCTGTAAGGTAAGAGGGGATGGGGGCTAGGGCAGTTGCATGCTCCTCCTGTAGGATGTGGGTGGTGAGGGATACCACCGGTGTCCCCGCTGTCTATACCTGCGGGAAGTGCACCCAACTCCAGCTCCTCAAAGACCGTGTTAGGGAACTGGAGCTGAAGCTGGATGAACTTCGGATCATCCGGGAGGCAGAGGGTGTGATAGAGAAGAGTTACAGGGAGGTAACCACACCCAAGGTACAGGACAAGAATAGCTGGGTTACAGTCAGGGGGGAAAAAAACCCAGGCAGACAGTGCAGGGATCCCTCGTGGCCGTTCCCCTTCAAAACAAGTATACCGTTTTGGATGCTGTTGGGGGGGGGGGGGGGGGGGGATGACCTACCGGGGGAAGGCCCTAGCGGCCACGTCTCTGGCACGGAGTCTGGCCCTGGGGCTCAGAAGGGAAGGGGGAGAATAGAAAAGCAATAGTGTAAGAGATTCAATGGTTAGGGGAATAGATAGGAGATTCTGTGGTCGCGGGCGAGACTCCCGGAAGGTATGTTGCCTCCCGGGTGCCAGGGCCAGGGATGTCTCGGATCGTGTCTTCAGGATCCTTAAGGGGGAGGGGGAGCAGCCAGAAGTCGTGGTGCACATTGGTACCAACGACGTAGGTCGGAAAAGGGGTGTGGAGGTAATAAACGGGTTTAGGGAGTTAGGCTGGAAGTTAAAAGTCAGGACAGACAGAGTTGGCATCTCTGGTTTGTTGCCGGTCCCACGTGATAGCGAGGCTACGAATAGGGAGAGAGTGCAGCTGAACACATGGCTGCAGGAATGGTGTAGGAGGGAGGGCTTCAGGTATTTGGATAATTGGAGCGCATTCTGGGGAAGGTGGGGACTGTACAAGCAGGACTGGTTGCATCTGAACCAGAGGGGCACCAATATCCTGGAAGGGAGGTTTTCTAGTACTCTTCAGGAGGGTTTAAACTAATTTGGCAGGGGAATGGGAACCAGATTTGTAGTCCAGCAACTAAGGTAGCCGATATTCAGGACGCCAAAGCATGTAATGAGGCAGTGGGGAAGGGAACACTGACAAAGGAGAGTACTTGCAGGCACGGAGATGGGTTGAAGTGTGTGTACATCAACGCAGGAAGCATCAGGAATAAGGTGGGTGAACTTAAGGCATGAATCGGTACTTGGGACTACGATGTGGTGGCCATCACGGAAACTTGGATAGAAGAGGGGCAGAAATGGTTGTTGGAGGTCCCTGGTTATAGATGTTTCAATAAGATTAGGGAGGGTGGTAAAAGAGGTGGGGGGTGGCATTGTTAATTGGAGACAGTATAACAGCTGCAGAAAGGCAGTTCGAGGAGTATCAGCCTACTGAGGCAGTATGGGTTGAAGTCAGAAATAGGAAAGGAGCAGTCACCTTGTTAGGAGTTTTCTATAGGCACCCCAATAGTAGCAGAGATTTGGAGGAACAGATTGGGAAACAGATTTTGGAAAGGTGCAGAAGTCACAGGGTAGTAGTCATGGGTGACTTTAACTTCCCAAACATTGAGTGGAAACTCTTTCGATCAAATAGTTTGGATGGGGTGGTGTTTGTGCAGTGTGTCCAGGAAGCTTTTCTAACACAGTGTGTAGATTGTCCGACCAGAGGAGGGGCAATATTGGATTTAGTACTGGGTAATGAACCAGGGCAAGTGATAGATTTGTTAGTGGGGGAGCATTTTGGAGATAGTGACCACAATTCTGTGACTTTCACTTTAGTAATGGAGAGGGATAGGTGCGTGCAACAGGGCAAGGTTTACAATTGGGGGAAGGGTAAATACGATGTTGTCAGACAAGAATTGAAGTGCATAAGTTGGGAACATAGGCTGTCAGGGAAGGACACAAGTGAAATGTGGAACTTGTTCAAGGAACAGGTACCACGTGTCCTTGATACGAATGTCCCTGTCAGGCAGGGAAGAGATGGTCGAGTGAGGGAACCATGGTTGACAAGAGAGGTTGAATGTCTTGTTAAGAGGAAAAAGGAGACTTATGTAACGCTGAGGAAACAAGGTTCAGACAGGGCGTTGGAGGGATACAAGATAGCCAGGAGGGAACTGAAGAAAGGGATTAGGAGAGCTAAGAGAGGGCATGAACAATCTTTGGCGGGTAGGATCAAGGAAAACCCCAAGGCCTTTCACACATATGTGAGAAATATGAGAATGACTAGAGCGAGGGTAGGTCCGATCAAGGACAGTAGCGGGAGATTGTGTATTGAGTCTGAAGAGATAGAAGAGGTCTTGAACGAGTACTTTTCTTCTGTATTTACAAATGAGAGGGGCCATATTGTTGGAGAGGACAGTGTGAAACAGACTGGTAAGCTCGAGGAAATACTTGTTAGGAAGGAAGATGTGTTGGGCATTTTGAAAAACTTGAGGATAGTCAAGTCCCCCGGGCCTGACGGGATATATCCAAGGATTCTATGGGAAGCAAGAGATGAAATTGCAGAGCCGTTGGCAATGATCTTTTCGTCCTCACTGTCAACAGGGGTGGTACCAGGGGATTGGAGAGTGGCGAATGTCGTGCCCCTGTTCAAAAAAAGGACTAGGGATAACCCTGGGAATTACAGGCCAGTTAGTCTTACTTCGGTGGTAGGCAAAGTCATGGAAAGGGTACTGAAGGCTATGATTTCTGAGCATCTGGAAAGACACTGCTTGATTAGGGATAGTCAGCACGGATTTGTGAGGGGTAGGTCTTGCCTTACAAGTCTTATTGAATTCTTTGAGGAGGTGACCAAGCATGTGGATGAAGGTAAAGCAGTGGATGTAGTGTACATGGATTTTAGTAAGGCATTTGATAAGGTTCCTCATGGTAGACTTCTGCAGAAAGTAAGGAGGCATGGGATAGTGGAAATTTGGCCAGTTGGATAACAAACTGGCTAACCGATAGAAGTCAGAGAGTGGTATAGATGGCGAATATTCAGCCTGGATCCCAGTTACCAGTGTTGTACCGCAGGGATTAGTTCTGGGTCCTCTGCTGTTTGTGATTTTCATTAATGACTTGGATGAGGGAGTTGAAGGGTGGGTCAGTAAATTTGCAGATGATACGAAGATTGGTGGAGTTGTGGATAGTAAGGAGGGCTGTTGTCGGCTGCAAAGAGACATAGATAGGATGCAGAGCTGGGCTGAGAAGTGGCAGATGGAGTTTAACCCTGAAAAGTGTGAGGTTGTCCATTTTGGAAGGACAAATATGAATGCGGAATACAGGGTTAACGGTAGAGTTCTTGGCAATGTGGAGGAGCAGAGAGATCTTGGGGTCTATGTTCATACATCTTTGAAAGTTGCCACTCAAGTGGATAGAGCTGTAAAGAAGGCCTATGGTGTGCTAGCGTTCATTAACAGAGGGATTGAATTTAAGAGCCGAGAGGTGACGATGCAGCAGTACAAAACTTTGGTAAGGTCACATTTGGAGTACTGTGTACAGTTCTGGTCGCCTCATTTTAGGAAGGATGTGGAAGCTTTGGAAAAGGTGCAAAGGAGATTCACCAGGATGTTGCCTGGAATGGAGAGTAGGTCTTACGAGGAAAGGTTGAGGGTGCTAGGCCTTTTCTCATTAGAACGGAGAAGGATGAGGGGCGACTTGATAGAGGTTTATAAGATGATCAGGGGAATAGATAGAGTAGACAGTCAGAGACTTTTTCCCCGGGTGGAACAAACCATTACAAGGGGACATAAATTTAAGGTGAATGGTGGAAGATATAGGGGGGATGTCAGAGGTAGGTTCTTTACCCAGAGAGTAGTGGGGGCATGGAATGCACTGCCTGTGGAAGTAGTTGAGTCGGAAACATTAGGGACCTTCAAGCAGCTATTGGATAGGTACATGGATTACGGTAAAATGATATAGTGTAGATTTATTTGTTCATAAGGGCAGCACGGTAGCATTAAGGATAGCACAATTGGTTCACAGCTCCAGGGTCCCAGGTTCGATTCCAGCTTGGGTCACTGTCTGTGTGGAGTCTGCACATCCTCCCCGTGTCTGCGTGGGTTTCCTCCGGGTGCTCCGGTTTCCTCCCACAGTCCAAAGATGTGCAGGTTAGGTGGATTGGCCATGATAAATTGCTCTTAGTGTCCAAAATTGCCCTTAGTGTTGGGTGGAGGTGTTGACTATGGGTAGGGTGCTCTTTCCAAGAGCTGGTGCAGACTCAATGGGCCGAATGGCCTCCTTCTGCACTGTAAATTCAATGATAATCTATGATTAATCTGGGACAAAGGTTCGGCACAACATCGTGGGCCGAAAGGCCTGTTCTGTGCTGTATTTTTCCATGTTCTATTTAAGTTGCTGGCAAAAGTGCTGGCTACGAGAATTGAGGACTGTGTCCCTGGGGTGATTCATGAGGACCAGACGGGATTTGTAAAGGGCAGGCAGCTAAACACTAATGTGCGGAGGCTCCTCAATGTGATTATGATGCCCGAAGTGGAGGGAGAGGCGGAGGTAGTGGCAGCTATGGACGCGGAGAAGGCCTTCGACCGGGTGGAGTGGGAGTATCTTTGGGAAGTGTTGCGGAGGTTTGGGTTCGGGGAGGGGTTTATCAGTTGGGTCAGGCTGCTATATAGAGCCCCGGTGGCGAGTGTGGCTACGAATCGGCGGAGGTCTGAGTACTTTCGGCTGTACCGGGGGACGATGCAGGGGTGCCCCCTGTCCCGTTTGCATTGGCAATCGAGCCTCTGGCCATGGCACTGAGGGAGTCCAGGAAATGGAGGGGACTGATCCGAGGGGGGGGGGGGGGGGGAGGAACATCGGGTGTCGCGGTATGCGGACGACCTGTTGCTGTACGTGGCAGATCCAGTGGAGGGGATGGCGGAGGTCATGCGGATCCTAAGGGAGTTTGAGGACTTCTCGGGGTATAAACTTAATGTCGGGAAAAGTGAGCTCTTTGTGGTGCATCCAGGGGCCAGGGAAGGGGGATAGACGACCTGTCGTTGAAGAGGGCGGAAATGAGCTTTCGGTACTTAGGGATCCAGGTGGCTGGGAGTTGGGGGGCCCTGCACAAACTCAATTTGACGCGGTTGGTGGAGCAGATGGAGGAGGATTTCAAAAGATGGGATGTGCGCCACTCTCACTAGCGGGCAGGATGCAGTCGGTTAAAATGGTGGTCCTCCCGAGGTTTCTCTTTGTGTTCCAGTGCCTTCCCATTATGACTCCCAAGGCCTTTTTCAAATGGGTAGGTAGGAGTATCATGGGTTTCGTGTGGGCAAATAAGACCCCGAGGGTAAAGAGGGTGTTTCTGGAGCGTAGTAGGGACAGGGAGGGCTGGCTCTGCCGAATTTGTGTGGCTATTATTGGGCAGCCAATGTGGCGATGATCCGTAAGTGGGTAATAGAGGGAGAGGAGGCGGCGTGGAAGAGGTTAGAGATGGCGTCCTGTGTGGGCACGAGCCTGGGGGCGCTGGCGACGGCACCGCTGCCGCTCTCGCTGACAAGGTACACCACGAGTCCGGTGGTGGCGGCGACGTTGAAGATCTGGGGGCAGTGGAGACGCCACAGGGGTGAGATGGGAGCCTCGGTGTGGTCCCCGATTTGGGAGAACCATCGGTTCATCCCGGGAAGGATGGATGGGGGATTTCGGAGCTGGCATCGGGCAGGGATTAGGAGAATGAGGGACCTGTTTATAGATGGGACGTTTGTGAGCCTGGGGGCGCTGGAGAAGTTTGTGTTACCCCCAGGAAATGCTTTCAGGTATATGCAAGTGGGTTTGTGAGGCGGCAGGTGAGGGAATTCCCGCTGCTCCCGGCACAGGGAACTCAGGACAGTGTGATATCGGGTGCATGGGTCGGGGAGGACAGGATTTGGGTGATCTACCAGGAGCTGAAAGAAGAGGAGGAGGCCTCGGTAGAGGAGCTAAAGGGCAAATGGGAGGAGGAGCTTGGGGAGGAGATAGATGAGGGTCTGTGGGCTGATGCCCTGAGTAGGGTTAATTCTTCCTCCTCTTGCGCCAGGCTCAGCCTAAAACAATTCAAGGTTACTCACAGAGCGCATATGACAGGGGCGAGGTTGAGTAGGTTCTTTGGGGTGGAGGATAGATGTGGGAGGTGCTCGGGAAGCCCAGCGAATCACGTCCACATGTTCTGGTTGTGCCCGGCACTGGAGGGGTTTTGCGAGGACAATGTCCAAGGTGGTGAAAGTCCAGGTCAAGCCGAGTTGGGGGTTGGCACTATTTGGGGTTGGCACTATTTGGGGTAACGGACGAGCCGGGAGTGCAGGAGGCGAAAGAGGCTGGTATCCTGGCCTTTGCATCCCTGGTAGCCCGGCGGGGGATCTTGCTATTATGGAAGGACGCGAACCCCCCCAGTGTGGAAGCCTGGATAAATGACATGGCAGGGTTCATTAAGCTGGAGAGGATAAAGTTTGCCTTGCGAGGGTGGGTGCAAGGGTTTTTCAGGCGGTGGCAACCGTTCCCAGACTATCTCGCGGAGCGTTAGGAGGAGGTCAGCAGCAGCAGCAACCCAAGGGTGGGGGGGGGGGGGGGGGGGGAGGTCTCTTTCGGGGGGGGAATTCGGGGGGGGGGGGGGGAGGGGGGGGGGGGGGGAGTTACCTACGGGTATCTTTGAATGTCATATGGGGGGGGGTTACTGTATATGGGGAAACCCAATGTAAAAGTTTTGTATAATTTTTGACTGTTGTGTTTGTGTTTCTTTCTTTTTGTTATGGGGGGGGTTGTTAAAAATTGTTGAAAAATTTGAATAAACACATTTTAAAAAAATAAAATAATTTTTAGAGGGAAATAGGAACCCTCTCCAGCAGGAAATCTTTGTAAGGGCCGGTGCAGACTCGATGGGCCGAATGACCTCCTCCTGCACTGTAAATTCTATGATGAGACGGAGATAAGACCAACAAGACAAAGGAGCAGAATTAGGCCACTCGGCCCATCGAGTCTGCTCCGCCATTCAATTATGGCTGATACAGGGCTGGGGAATGGGACTAGCTGGGTTGCTCTTTTGGGAGCCGGTGCAGATACGATGGGCCGAGTGACCACCTTCTGAGCTGTAAATAACAAAAACATAATAAGCTTTAGTTGGTTATTTCAAAATGAAACTCAAAACGTTTTTTTATTTGGACTGTGCAGTGAGATATCCTCTTTCCTACACCTCCCCCTTGTCCCTCCCGATCTCTCTAATCGCCTACAATGTTCCATCAGCGCGATGTCTTTAGCCTCCGAGGCTGTAAGCTTAAAATGCCCTCAAATGCCTCGCCACCTCTTAAGGAAAAAAGTTATCTGGTGCCCTTTAGGACCTCGGGCTGTTCCCAAAGCACTCGTAATCAATGATCTAATTGTGAAGTGTCGGGGATGGTTTAGCACAGTGGGCTAAACAGCTGGCTTGTAATGCGTAACAATGCCAGCAGCGAGGGTTCAATTCCGGTACCGGCCTCCCCGAACAGGCGCCGGAATGTGGCGACTAGGGGCCTTTCACAATAACTTCATTGAAGCCTACTTGTGACAATAAGCGATTATTTTCTATTCGGTGATGCTAGCCAATTTGCCCACAGCAAGATCCCACAACAGCAACGTGATCATGACCAAAACTATTTTGGTGAAGTTGATTGAGTGATAAATATTGCACAGGACACTCGGAAGAAGTCCTCTGCTCTTCAAACCAGCATTCGGGGATCATTTACACCAAAGGAGAGAGCTGACAGGGCCCGCGTTTGGATTGGATTGGATGTGTTTATTGTCACGTGTACAGAGGTACAGTGAAAAGTATTTTTCTGTGAGCAGCTCAAACAGATCATTAAGTACATGAAAAGAAAAGAAAATACATAATAGGGCTACACAAGGTCCACAATGTGAATACATAGACACCGGCATCGGGTGAAGCTTCCAGGAGTGTTGTATTAATCAGGTCAGTCCATAAGAGGGTCATTTAGGAGTCTGGTGACAGTGGGGAAGAAGCTGTTTTAGAGTCTGTTTGTGCGTGTTCTCGGACTTCTGTATCTCCTGCCCGATGGAAGAAGTTGGAAGAGTGAGTAAGCCGGGTGGGAGGGATCTTTGATTATGCTGCCCGCTTTCCCCAGGCAGCGGGAGGTTTGATGGAGTCAATGGATGGGAGGCAGGTTCGTGTGATGGACTGGGCGGTGTTCACGACTCTCTGAAGTTTCTTGCGGTCCTGGGCCGAGCAGTTGCCATAGCAGGCTGTGATGCAGCCTGATAGGATGCTTTCTATGGTGCATCTGTAAAAGTTGGTGAGAATTTGGATAATATCTTATCCAAAAGACAACACTTCAAATAAGGTAGTACCACAAAAAAAAATTAAGGCTATAGGCCTGTTAGATTCATGCAGACTACTCTCGGGAGTGGGATCTTAGCTCATAGCCTTTAGAGGCTGGAATGGTAGCCACCGCTAAGATGCTGTTTAAAGCTATCACCTTTAGTCACCTCAGTTGATGGTATCCCTGAAGTTTGGGGTCTTAAATTTTTTAAGATCCCGTGCAAGCGTCGAGGTGAAAATGACCACGTTCATCATCTGGGATGTTTGGTGGGGGTATAGGTGACTTCAGAGGCCAATCTGTGCCCAGAAAGTTCAGCTGCAACTAAGACAGGACACTGAAGTCAACGGAGCTCTGGCCGAGTTGCTGGCTCTGCATTTCCACTCGCGTTTTCTTTTTCTCTCTGGTATGTGCTTGCTTTCAAAGGAAACCACCAGGCACAGCAACCCGAGTCGAGCTTCGCCCAGTGTTCAGAGGTTTTGAATTGTGTTTAATAAGAGGCTTCACAGGAGCATTAAGGTGTTTTACGACATTGAAGGTGCAATGTAATTCAAGTCGTTGATGTCAATGTGTTCAAATTCACATCCAAGTCTGACAGGAAAAATCTATTATGTGGTGGAATATTTCACACTGCTGAAGAGGCACGAGATATGACCCAATTAAGATTCTGATGACAAAACCGTTCTAAGGTCGCAGTGTTCAACAACTTGGTTTCAACTATAAACACTGACAATTTACTTTTTTAATGGAATAAAGTGGGGAGGGTGTGCCATTTAATGACAAAGAGACAAGTTATTGTTGTCAATAAGTGATGGGAATATTAGCTTTCCACTAACGACATAATTACATTTTGTCCTCTCCCCCCTCCCCCCACCAGAAATAAGGATGTAAATATCAAGAGCTTGTTGAACTCAATCTAAATTAATAATGGAAAATGGGGCGGCACGTGGCGCAGTGGTTAGCACTGGGACTGCAGCGCTGAGGACCCGGGTTCGAATCCCGGCCCTGGGTCACTGTCCGTGTGGAGTTTGCACATTCTCCACGTGTCTGCCTGGGCCTCACCCCCACAACCCAAAGATGTGCAGATTAGGTGGATTGGCCACTAAATTGCCCCTTAATTGGAAAAAAAAATAATTGGGTACTCTAAATTTATTTTTTAAAATTAATAATGCAAAATGATCACTCCATTTCCATCTATAATGAAATTTATAATCAATACATTTGTGAAGAATTGCCTGTTATTTATGAATACAGAGTAAACGGGTTGTGGGAATGTCGGTGATCGAACAACCCCCCAATGGTACAGTCATTGAAGAGCAGTACATGGGGATGCCAAGGATCGACTGGAGGGGGCTTTGCTTTCAAATGTAGTGAGAATGGCATCGGCATGTTGGGTGGCAAGACAGATCTGTGCCCTGTTTGAGACATTCCAATTGGACCTCTACCCTACGTTGCAGAGACGTCTCAAAGTCACAAAATAGTCCGGAGAGACTGCAGCCATGGTTTGTTCTTTATAATCCTGTCCCCAACCTTTAACTTGCTACCATTTAGGGTTTGGTAATACCAATTAGACATATTGCTAGAGGTTTCCACAACATCGACTGCTTCCAACCTCACTCCTGCTATTAGTCACCTGACTTGTCCACCCTCACGAGGCCCAGCGATCCGAGAAGCGGTATTGTCATCGAATCCCTACAGTGCAGAAAGAGGCCACTTGGCCCATTGAGTCTCTACCGACCCTCTGAAAGAGCACCTTCCCCAGGCCTACTCCCCTAACCTACCCCCCGTAACTCCATTTAACTCTTGGACAAGAAGGGGCAATTTAGCATGGCCAATCCACCTAACCTACACATCGTTGGACTGTGGGAGGAAACCAGAGCACCCGGAGGAATCCCACGCAGACACGGAGAGCGTGCAGACTCCACAAGGTTACCCAAGGGTGATATTGAACCCAGGTCTCTGTGAGGCAGTAGTGCTAACCACCATGCCCCCGTATCGCTTGACTAGTAATCCAGGGACCTTGGTTCAAATCTGACCACAGCAGATGTTTGAATTCAAACTCAATTTTTAAAAATCTGGAATTAAAGAAAAAAGTCAAATTGATGGCCATTAAACCATTGTCGTAAAAAACCCAATTGGTCACTAATGTCCTTTTGGGGAGGAAACCGGACGTCCTTACCTGGTCTGGCCTACATGTGACTCCAGACCCACAGCAATGTGGTTGACTCTTAAATGGCCCAGCAAGCCAGTGAAGAAGACACAAAGGAATGAAACCGAACGGACCACCCAGCAGCAACCTTGGCATCGCAAATGACAACAGCAAACTCAGCCTTGTTGACCCTGTAAAGTCCTCCTCACTAACCTCTGGGAGGGTTGTGCCAAAAGTGGGAGAGCGGTCTCACAAACGAGTCAAGCAACATCCTGACATAGTCGTACTCACAGAATCATACCTTATAGATAATGTCCCAGACACCACTTGCACTATCCCTGGGTATGTCCTGTCTCACTTGCAGGACAGACCCAGCAGAGGTGGTGGCACTGGGGTATACAGTCGGGAAGGAGTTGCCCTGGGAGTTCTCAACATTGTCTCTGGCCGGAGACTTCCGGGTGCGGCCATGCAGAGCTAGGTCACATATTCGGCAGCTCCCGCTTGGAACGGACTTTTGGGCTCTTTTACAGGGCCCCCACTGCATTTGTTTGACATTTCCCGGTGTGGGAAGAAGACTGCAACATTCCCCTGACAGTGTCCCCCAGGAATGTTATGTCTTTTGGCTGCCAGACCCGGCAGAAACAGTAAAGGATTTGGCTTTGGCTGCAGGTTTAGACAAGGGCCTCTTCCAGCATGCAGGTGGGGGAAGGGCAAGCTGAAAGCTGCAATCTGACTTGACTCTATCAAAGGTGAATTCTAGCAGCAGAGGGAACAACTGTGAAAGGATCTACCAAGGCCATTGAAGAAGCAGGGACGAGGCTTCCGGTGGCGGCCATGGAGGAGTAGATCGCGCATTCGGCAGCTCCCGTCTGGAACTGACTCTCAGACCTTTTTCAGGAGTTTCCATAGACTTTTTAAACGGACCAGAAGTGTAACGGCCAAAGGAGCGGCACTGGAGCAATGGGAGAAGCGAGGGAAAGAAAACAAAATGGCGGCGGCCAGGGACAAAGGGGAGCTGCAGGAGTTCATCAAGCGCTGCTTTGAGGAACAGCGCAAGGAGATGTTGGCGCCGATGCTTTCGGCAATTGAAGGACTCGGGATCACCCAGAAGGTCCACGAAGCTAAGATCCAGGAGGGACAGAAAAGAGTCAGTCAGAACAAGGACGAGCTTGTGGGCCTGGCGGTGAGAGTGGAGCAGAACGAGGCGCTACACAAGAGGTGGGCGGGAAGACTCGAAGACTTGGAGAACAGGTCGAGGAGAAAGAATCTGCAAATCCTGGGTCTCCCTGAGGGAGTGGAAGGGGCTGATGCCGGGGCATACGCGAGCACGATGCTCGAGGCGATGATGGGCACGAAGGCCCCTTCGAGGCCGCTGGAGTTGGACGGGGCACACCGGGTGCTGGCGAAGAAGCCCCAGGCAAATGAGCCGCCAAGGGCGATGGTGGTGAGGTTCCACCGGTTCACGGACAGAGAGTGGGTCCTGAGATGGGCCAAGAAGGAGCGGAGCAGTAAGTGGGACAATGCAGAGATCAGAATATACCCGGACTGGAGCACGGAGGTTGCAAAGCGGAGAGTGGGTTTCAACTGGGCCAAAGCGGCGTTGTACCGGAAAGAAGTGAAATTCGGAATGCTGCAGCCAGTGCGACTGTGGGTCACATACAAGGGCCAACACTATTACGTCGAAACACCTGAAAAGGCGTGGACCTTTGTACAAGCCGAAAAGTTGGACTCTAACTGAGGGTTTGTGAGGGTGGGGGGGGATGTTTTGGGGTTTGATGTGTGATGGTTGTTGTATATAGGGGGTCAATCACGCGCAGGAAATGTTACAGGGGCTGGGGGAGAGAGACAAGGCCGCGACAGGAGCTGCGCCAGAGGGGGCGGAGCGGGCTTTGGAAAGCGCGGGGTGTTTTCCCGCGCGCGGGAAGGGGAACAAAGGAATGCATATGGATTGGGAGACTCCCACGCGGGGAGGTCAATGGGACAGCGGGGGAAGCCGGGGTCAGCAGGCGTCAGCTGACTTACGGGAGTGACATGGGGGGAGCAAAAAAGCTAGACAGGGGTCTAGCGGGGGGGGGGGGGGGGGGGAAGTGTTGCTGCTGCACTGGCCGAAAGGGAATGGGACACAGAAGAGGTGGTCGGGACGGGGATCCCTCCTCTGGGGGACTGGAGGGTGAGGGAGGCGTGGACACGGGACTGGCCCAGAAAAGGAGATGGTTAGTCGGCAGGGAGTGGGGGGGGGGGGGGGGTGAGAGCCCTTCCAATCCGGCTGATAACGTGGAATGTGAGGGGCCTGAATGGGCCGGTGAAGAGGGCTCGAGTGTTCGCGCACTTAAAGGGACTGAAGGCGGACGTGGCCATGCTCCAAGAGACACACCTGAAGGTGGCGGACCAGGTCAGGTTAAGAAAGGGATGGGTAGGACAGGTATTCCACTCGGGACTGGACGCAAAGAATAGAGGGGTGGCAATATTGGTGGGAAAGCGGGTGTCATTTGAGGCCAAGACTTGTAGCGGACAATGGAGGGCGATATGTAATGGTGAGCGGTAGGCTGCAAGGGATGTGGGTGGTGCTGGTAAACGTATACGCCCCGAACTGGGATGATGCAGGATTCATGAAGCGCATGTTGGGGCGCATTCCGGACCTGGAGATAGGAGGCCTGATAATGGGAGGGGACTTCAATACAGTGTTGGATCCAGCACTGGACCGCTCCAAATCAAGGACTGGAAAGAGGCCGGCGGCGGCCAAGGTGCTCAGGGGGTTTATGGATCAGATGGGGGGAGTGGACCCATGGCGGTTTGCAAGGCCGCAGGCCAGGGAATTTTCTTTCTTCTCCCATGTACACAAAGCCTACTCCCGGATAGATTTCTTTGTTCTGGGTAGGGCGCTCATCCCGAGGGTGGAGGGGACGGAGTATTTGGCTATAGCCGTTTCGGACCATGCCCCGCACTGGGTGGAACTGGAGCTGGGAGAGGAGAGGGACCAACACCCATTGTGGCGGCTGGATGTGGGACTGCTGGCGGACGAGGTGGTGAGTGGGAAGGTGAGGGGGTGTATCGAAAAGTACTTGGAGGCCAACGACAATGGGGAGGTGCGGGTGGGGGTGGTAGGGGAGGCGTTGAAGGCGGTGATCAGGGGAGAGCCAATTTCCATTAGGGCTCATAGGGAGAAGACAGAGGGTATGGAAAGGGAGAGGTTAGTGGGGGAGATTTTGAGAGTGGGCAGGAGATACGCAGAGGCCCTGGAGAAAAGATTACTTGGGGAAAGACGACGGCTCCAGATGGAGTTTGACCTGTTGACCACAGGGAAGGCGGAGGCACAGTGGAGGAAAGTGCAGGGGGCGACCTACGAGTATGGGGAAAAGGCTAGTTGGATGCTGGCACACCATCTCTGTAAGAGGATGGCAGCGAGGGAAATAGGGGGAGTCAAAGATGGAAGGGGAGCCACGGGTCAGAGTACGACGAAAATAAACAAGGCCTTTTATAAAGAGCTGTACAGATCCCAGCCCCCAGCGGGGGAAGAGGGGATGAGACGATTCCTAGATCAGCTGAGATTCCCGAGGGTGGAGGAGCAAGAGGTGGCTGGTTTGGGGGCACCAATTGGGTTGGAGGAGCTGAGCAAGGGTTTGGGGAGCATGCAGGCGGGGAAGGCCCCAGTACCGGACGGATTCCCGGTGGAGTTCTACAGGAAGTACGCAGACCTGTTGGCCCCGCTACTGGTGAGGACCTTTAATGAGGCAAGAGAGGAGGGGACCCTGCCCCCGACAATGTCGGAAGCGACAATTTCTTTGATCTTAAAGCGGTACAAGGACCCACTGCAATGTGCATCGTACAGGCCGATCTCGCTCCTCAATGTGGATGCAAAGTTGCTGTCAAAAGTGCTGGCCACGAGGATCGAGGACTGTGTCCCGGGGGTAATCCACGAGGACCAGACCGGATTTGTAAAGGGCAGGCAACTAAACACCAATGTGCGGCGGCTCTTAAACGTGATAATGATGCAATCGGAGGAGGGAGAGGCGGAGATAGTGGCAGCTATGGACGCGGAGAAGGCCTTTGACCGAGTAGAGTGGGAGTACCTCTGGAAGGTGCTGCGTAGGTTTGGGTTCGGGGTAGGGTTTATCAATTGGGTTAAGCTCCTTTACAGAGCCCCGATGGCAAGCGTAGTGACGAACCGGCGGAGGTACCGAGGGACGAGGCAGGGATGCCCCCTGTCCCCCCAGTTGTTCGCATTGGCGATCGAACCATTGGCCATGTCATTGAGGGAGTCTAATAAATGGAAGGGGGTGGTCCGAGGGGGAGAAGAGCATCGGGTGTCGCTATATGCGGATGACCTGTTGCTGTCCGTGGCGGATCCAATGAAGAGGATGGTGGAGGTCATGCAGACTCTAAGGGAGTTTGGGGAGTTTTCGGGCTACAAGCTCAATGTAGGGAAGAGTGAGCTCTTTGTATTACAGACGGGGGACCAAGAAAGAGGGATAGGGGACCTACGCTGAGGAGGGCGGAGGGGAGCTTTCGGTATTTGGGGATCCAGATAGCCAGGAGTTGGGGGACCCTACATAAACTGAATCTGACGAGGTTGGTGGAGCAAATGGAGGAGGATTTCAAAAGATGGGACATGTTACCGCTCTCGCTGGTAGAGTGCAGTCGGTCAAAATGGTGGTCCTTCCGAGGCTTCTGTTTGTGTTTCAGTGCCTTCCCATCGTGATCACTAAGGCCTTTTTTAAGAGAGTAGGCAGGAGTATTATGGGGTTTGTGTGGGCGAATAAGACCCCGAGAGTAAGGAGAGGGTTCCTGGAACGCAGTAGGGACCGAGGAGGGTTGGCGCTGCCAAACCTGGGGAGCTACTACTGGGCAGCAAATGTGGCGATGATCCGCAAGTGGGTTATGGAGGGAGAGGGGGCGGCATGGAAGAGAATGGAGATGGTGTCCTGTAAAGGAACGAGCCTGGGGGAGTTGGTGATGGCACTGCTGCCACTCTCGCCGACAAAGTATACCACGAGCCAGGTGGTGGCGGCAACGCTAAGGATCTGGGGCCAGTGAAGATGGCACCGGGGTGCAATGGGAGCATCGGTGTGGTCCCCGATGAGGGGTAACCACCGGTTTGTCCCGGGGAAGATGGACGGGGGGTTCCAGAGCTGGCATCGGGTGGGGATTGGAAGAATGGGGGACCTGTTCATCGACGGGACGTTTGCGAGCCTAGGGGCACTGGAGGAGAAGTTCAAGTTACCCCCGGGAAATGCCTTTAGATATATGCAGGTGAGGGCTTTTGTGAGGCGACAGGTGAGGGAATTCCCGTTGCTCCCGGCCAAGAAGTTCAAGATAGGGTGATCTCGGGTGTATGGGTCGGGGAGGGCAAGGTGTCGGAAATACACCAGGAGTTGAAAGAAGAGGGGGAAGCGCTGGTAGAAGAGTTGAAGGGTAAATGGGAGGAGGAGCTGGGGGAGGAGATCGAGGAAGGTCTGTGGGCTGATGCCCTAGGTAGGGTTAATTCCTCCTCCTCATGTGCCAGGCTCAGCCTGATACAATTTAAGGTGGTCCAATTTCAGGTGGTCCACAGAGCGCACTTGACGGGGGCGAGGTTAAATAGGTTCTTTGGGGTAGAGGACAGATGCGGAAGGTGCTCAGGGAGCCCGGCGAACCATGTCCATATGTTTTGGTCATGCCCGGCACTGGAGGTGTTCTGGAGAGGAGTGGCGGGAGCAATATCTCAGGTGGTGAAAGTCCGGGTCAAGCCAAGCTAGGGGCTAGCAATATTTGGAGTAGTGGACGAACCGGGAGTGCAGGAGGCGAAAGAGGCCATCATTCTGGCCTTTGCGTCCCTAGTAGCCCGGCGAAGGATCTTGCTAATGTGGAAGGAGGCGAAGCCCCCCAGCCTGGAGGTTTGGACAAATGATATGGCTGGGTTCATAAAGCTGGAGAGGATTAAGTTCGCCTTGAGAGGGTCTGCGCAGGGGTCCTACAGGCGGTGGCAACCGTTCCTAGACTATCTCGCGGAGCGTTAGAGGAAGGTCGGTCAGCAGCAGCAGCAACCTGGGGGGGGCGGGGGGGACTGCCTGGGAGGGTGGATGAGCAAGAGATAACATGAAGAGGTGGGGAAACTGGCACGTACGGGTGAGGGCCAGTGTACAAAGCTGTGTAAATATATCATTTTGCCATGTATATATCTTGCTCCGCGCGATTTCTCGTTGTTTTGTTTGTTACGGGGGGGTTTATTGTTTGTAAGGGAGAAAAATAGTGTTAAAAAACTTTAATCAATATATTTTAAAAAAAATAAACATCGACTCTGGCCCCCAGGAAGTCTGATGGTACCAGGTCGAACATGGACAAGGAAACCTGCTGATTAACACGTACACTCCCCCAGCCGATGAACACCACTCGGAGGAAGTACCAAGGGCGGCAAGGACACGGAATGTATTCTCGGTGGAGACGTCAATGTCCATCACCAAGGGGGCTCGGTAGTATGGCCACAGACTGAGCTCGCCGGGTCCTAAAGGACATCGCTGCCTGATTGGAACTGCGGCAGGTGGTGTGGGCACCAACAAGGGGAAAAACATACTTTAAAAAATAAATTTAGAGTACCCAATTCATTTTATTTCCAATTAAGGGGCAATTTAGCGTGGCCAATCCACCTACCTTGCACATCTTTGGGTTGTGGGGGTGAAACCCACGGAAACACGGGGAGAATGTGCAAACTCCACACGGACAGTGACCCAGAGCCGGGATCGAACCTGGGACCTCGGCGCCGTGAGGCAGCAGTGCTAACCACTGCGCCACCGTGCTGCCCATGGGAAAAACTTACTTGACCTCGTCCTCAGCTACCTGCCTGCCACAGATGCATCTGTCCATGACAGTATCGGTAGCAGTGACCATCACACAGTCCTTGTGGAGACAAAGTCCCGTCTTCACGTTGAGGATACCCTCCATGGTGTTGTGTGGCACCACCACTGTGCGAAATGGGATAGACTTCGAACGGATCCAGCAAGTCAAGACTGGGCATCCAGGAGGTGCTGCGGGCCATCAGCAGCAGAATTGTATTTTTTTTTTTTACAAAATATTTTATTGAAGCATTTGTCATTTTCATAGTTTAACACATTAACACTTCTTAAACAACCGCGCAGGCCGACACACGCAAAACACCTAAACGAACAAAAAACAGAAAACAACGTCCCCTACAACCCCCGCCCTATTCCTTAATTACCCATACAATAGGTTCCCTGTCCTTATCTAACATTGCCATACGTCCTGTTCCCCCCTACCCTTACTGCTGACATTCAATTTTCCTTGAAGAAGTCGATGAACGGTTGCCATCTCCGGGGGAAACCCCTGAATTGATCCTCTCAAGGCGAACTTGATTTTTTTCCAGACTGTGAAATCCTGCCATATCGCTGACCCATACTCCTGACTTTGGGGGCTCAGAGTCCCTTCATCCCAGCAAAATCCGTCTCCGGGCCACTGGGGAGGAGAAGGCCAGGACATTGCCCAGCCCCCCCCCCCTTTTCCCGGCCCCCCGCCCCCGCATCTTCCAATACCCCAAATATTGCCAGTTCTGGACTCTGAGTTAACCTCACTTCCAGGACTTCTGACATAACGTCCGCAAATCCCTGTCAGAATCCGCTCAATTTTGGACATGCCCAAAACATATGTACATGGTTCGCCAGGCTACCCCCACACCGCCCATCTCCTCAAAGAACCTGCTCATCCGGGCTGCCGTCATGTGGGCCTTGTGGACCACCTTGAACTGGATCAAGCTAAGCCTGGCACACGACGAGGATGAATTGACTCTCTTCAAGGCTTTTCCACCCACAGTTCAATTTTCAGCTCTCCTCCCAGTTCCTTCCTCTTCACCTCCCTGATAGGGGCCCCTTTCCACTCCATCAACTCCGGGCTGGTTTAGCACAGGGCTAAATCGCTGGCTTTTAAAGCAGACCAAGGCAGGCCAGCAGCACGGTTCAATTCCCGTACCAGCCTCCCCGAACAGGCACCGGAATGTGCCGACTAGGGGCTTTTCACAGTAACTTCATTTTTCATTTCATTTCATTTCATTTTGTATATCTCCAAAACCCTCCCCTCTCCAACCCCTGTTTTTGACATCACCTTGTCTTGTAGTCCCCACGGGGGGAGGCAAGGAAAGCTTGGAACCTGCACCGAAACCTGTTCCCACTCGGCAACTCAAACTCCTCCCCTAGTGCCCCCAAGGTCAGAAAGCCCTCCTGGATGAATAGGTCCCCAAATCTCTCAATCCGTCTGCTGCCATCTCTTAAAGCCCCCATCCAGCCGCCGGAGGGCAAACCGGTGGTTGTCATTAATTGGTGACCACACTGATGCCCCCTCCAATCCCATGTGCTGCCTCCATTGCCGCCACACCCTTAGGACTGCCACCACCACAGGGCTTGTAGTGTACCCAGCCGGTGAGAACGGCAGGGGCGCCATTAGTAGAGCCTCCAAACATGTACACTTGCAGGATGCCGCATCCACTCGCTCCCAAACCGACCCTTCCCCCGTTACCCACTTCCTGACCATTGTCATGTAAGAGTACCTTTAAGAAATGGGTGTTTATAAATGGGTGTGTGTATAAATATCTGTAGTGAGAGTACCTTTAAGAAATGGGTGCTTACTACTGCAGTGATGTCAGAGAGTGGGTGGAGCTGGGCTGTCTGTCAGCTTTTTACTTTCGTTTTTGAGCAGGCCGTGTTTTAGTTTCGTTTTCAGTGTTGGAGCTGCAGTCACCGCCAGAAGGTGTATGAATCTCTCTGTAATCTAAAGACTGTAAATCGATCCTGGTGATTTAAAACTAATAACAGTAGTGACTTCAACCTGATGTGCTTCTGGTAAAAGGTGTTTCAAGTCATATGGATGTTAAAAGGAAAGCTTAAAGGATTACTCAGTGTTGTATTCATTGGGGGTTGTATTTGAATTAATGGTTGCTAAGATGTTCACTGTATGTTTTAAAAAGATTACCTTGAGTTCATAGAATAAACATTGTTTTGCTTTAAAAAATACTTTTCCATTTCTGCTGTACCACACCTGTAGAGTGGGCCGAGTGTTCCCCATACCACAATCTATTAAAAGTTGTGGGTCACGTGAACTCCATGATACACTTTGAGGTTCTCTAAACCCTGGCCCATAACAAATTGGGGGCTCGAGGGGGATAAAAGTCTATCTATTGGATTGGCTTAGTGAACTTAAAGACAGTGGGGTGAGCATATTGTGGTTGCTTTTCAGGTGTGGTATTCTAGTTTAAGTGGGGAGTGTGATGTGGACAATGGCTCTTTCAGAGGCTCTGACATTTTTGGGGGTGGAGACGGTCACACGCAATACCTTCCGGACAGAGACTAAAAGCAGACTGTTAGATTTGGCAAACACGTTGCAGTTAACATTACCTGACAAAATGTGAAAAGATGAGGTAATTATGGCGGTGGCTAAGCATTTAAAGTTGCCTGAGATACAGTCTGACTCATTAGAAATGGCAAAGACCCAGTTGCAGATTAAGCAACTTGAACATGAAAAAGAATTAAAGCAGATTGAATATGCAATGAGAGAAAAAGAGAAAGGGAGATACAGATCAGGGAAAAAGAAAAGGAGAGAGAAGAAAGAAACAAAGAAAGAATAGCCCGAGCAGAACAAAAAGAAAGAGATAGAAAGGGAAAGAGAGAGAAAGTTTGAACTTTAGAAAATGGCTATGAAACATAACAGTCAGTTAAAATTGGCAGACGTAAAGGGAAATGTACAGTTGGATGATAGTGATGAGGATAGTGAGAAAGAGCATCACAGTCGAAGGCTTGGTGGGAATCTATTTAAATATGTCCAAGCATTGCCAAGATTTGACGAGAAGGAAGTGGAAGCCTTTTTCATTTCATTTGAGAATGTAGCTAAACAAATGAAATGGCCACAGGACATGTGGGAATTACTGATTCAAACAAAGCTGGTAGGTAGGGCTAGTGAAGTGTTTGCATCACTACTGGAGGAGGTATCTGGGAGTATGAGGAGGTGAAAAAATCCATCTTAGGTGCATATGAACTAGTGCCTGAAGCCTACAGACAAAGGTTTAGAAATTTAAGGAAAAAAGTTGATCAAACATACATGGAGTTTGAAAGGATCAGAGTAATTTCGACAGGTGGATAAGGGCTTTGAAAATAGACCAAACGTATGAAGCTCTCAGAGAAATTATACTTTTCGAGGAGTTTAAAAATTCAATTCCTGATGTAGTGAGAACTCATGTGGAAGAGCAGAGGGTTAAAACAGCGAAATTAGCAGCAGAAATGGCAGAGGATTATGAATTAGTTCATAAATCAAAGCTTGGTTTCCGACATCAATTTCAGCCTGTGAGGGATAGAAACTGGGGACATGAGAAATACACAAGTGGTAAAGGTAAAGGTGATCTGATGGGAGATAATAAGGGGAGTGTAGCT
Source organism: Scyliorhinus torazame (assembly GCF_047496885.1). Lineage (NCBI taxonomy): Eukaryota > Metazoa > Chordata > Chondrichthyes > Carcharhiniformes > Scyliorhinidae > Scyliorhinus > Scyliorhinus torazame. The sequence continues at coordinate 15,909,669 of NC_092707.1, forward strand.
CAGACTAAAAAAGAAATTCAGGAAGGTGGAAAAGAAGTGAAAAGTTTCAAATGTTTCCACTGTAATACACTAGGCCATGTAAAGTCACAGTAATGGCGGTTGAAGAAAAGCACTGGGAAGGCTGATGTGGTAAAACAGGATAAGACATAAGAACATAAGAACTAGGAGCAGGAGTAGGCCATCTGGCCCCTCGAGCCTGCTCCGCCATTCAATGAGATCATGGCTGATCTTTTGTGGACTCAGCTCCACTTTCCGGCCCGAACACCATAACCCTTAATCCCTTTATTCTTCAAAAAACTATCTATCTTTATCTTAAAAACATTTAATGAAGGAGCCTCTACTGCTTCACTGGGCAAGGAATTCCATAGATTCACAACCCTTTGGGTGAAGAAGTTCCTCCTAAACTCAGTCCTAAATCTACTTCCCCTTATTTTGAGGCGATGCCCCCTAGTTCTGCTTTCACCCGCCAGTGGAAACAACCTGCCCGCATCTATCCTATCTATTCCCTTCATAATCTTATATGTTTCTATAAGATCCCCCTCATCCTTCTAAATTCCAACGAGTACAGTCCCAGTCTACTCAACCTCTCCTCGTAATCCAACCCCTTCAGTTCTGGGATTAACCTAGTGAATCTCCTCTGCACACCCCCCAGTGCCAGTACGTCCTTTCTCAAGTAAGGAGACCAAAACTGAACACAATACTCCAGGTGTGGCCTCACTAACACCTTATACAATTGCAGCATAACCTCCCTAGTCTTAAACTCCATCCCTCTAGCAATGAAGGACAAAATTCCATTTGCCTTCTTAATCACCTGTTGCACCTGAAAACCAACTTTCTGCGACTCATGCACTAGCACACCCAGATCTCTCTGCACAGCAGCATGTTTTAATATTTTATCATTTAAATAATAATCCCTTTTGCCGTTATTCTTACCAAAATGGATAACCTCATTTGTCAACATTGTATTCCATCTGCCAGACCCTAGCCCATTCACTTAGCCTGTCCAAATCCCTCTGCAGACTTCCAGTATCCTCTGCATTTTTTGCTTTACCACTTATCTTGGTGTCGTCTGCAAACTTGGACACATTGCCCTTGGTCCCCAACTCCAAATCATCTATGTAAATTGTGAACAGTTGTGGGCCCAACACTGATCCCTGAGGGACACCACTAGCTACTGATTGCCAACCAGAGAAACACCCATTAATCCCCACTCTTTGCTTTCTATTAATTAACCAATCCTCTATCCATGCTCCTACTTTCCCCTTAATGCCATGCATCTTTATCTTATGCAACAACCTTTTGTGTGGCACCTTGTCAAAGGCTTTCTGGAAATCCAGATATACCACATCCATTGGCTCCCCGTTATCTACCGCACTGTTAATGTCCTCAAAAAATTCCACTAAATTAGTGAGGCATGACCTGCCCTTTATGAACCCATGCTGCGTCTGTCCAATGGGACAATTTCCATCCAGATGCCTCGCTATTTCTTCCTTGATGATAGATTCCAGCATCTTCCCTACTACCGA